>NW_017619406.1:5000-7500 GCF_001879475.1 Ipomoea nil
AGTGTGCCTAAGTGCCGGACTTGTGCGGAACGAGTGTGCCTACGTTGCGGGCTCATGCGGAACGAGTGTGCCCAAGTTGCGGACTTATGGGGTACGAGGGTGCCTAAGTTGCGGACTCATGCGGAACGAGGGTGCCTAAGTTGCGGACTCATGCGCAACGTTGGTGCCTAAGTTGCGGACTCATGCGCAACGTTGGTGCCTAAGTTGCGGACTCATGCGCAACGTTGGTGCCTAAGTTGCGGACTCATGCGTACGAGGGTGCCGAGGTTGCGGAATTATGCGGTACGAGGGTGCCGAGGTTGCGGACTTATGCGGAACGAGGGTGCCGAGGTTGCGGAATTATGCGGTACGAGGGTGCCCAAGTTGCGGAAAGTTGCAGGTACGAGGGTGCCCAAGTTGCGGGAAAGTTGCGGTACGAGGGTGCCCAAGTTGCGGAAAGTTGCGGTACGAGAGTGCCCAAGTTGCGGAAAAGTTGCGGTACGAGGGTGCCAAGTTGCGGAAAGTTGCGGTACGAGGGTGCCCAAGTTGCGGAAAGTTGCGGTACGAGAGTGCCCAAGTTGCGGAAAGTTGCGGTACGAGAGTGCCCAAGTTGCGGAAAGTTGCGGTACGAGGGTGCCCAAGTTGCGGACTTATGCGGAACGAGGGTGCCGAGGTTGCGGACTTATGCGGTACGAGGGTGCCGAGGTTGCGGACTTATGCGGTACGAGGGTGCCGAGGTTGCGGACTTATGCGGTACGAGGGTGCCGAGGTTGCGGACTTATGCGGTACGAGGGTGCCGAGGTTGCGGACTTATGCGGTACGAGGGTGCCGAGGTTGCGGACTTATGCGGTACGAGGGTGCCGAGGTTGCGGAAAGTTGCGGTACGGGTGTGCCGAGGTTGCGGAAAGTTGCGGTACGGGGTGTGCCGAGGTTGCGGAAAGTTGCGGTACGGGTGGGCCGAGGTTGCGGAAAGTTGCGGTACGGGGGTGCCGAGGTTGCGGAAAGTTGCGGTACGGGGGTGCCGAGGTTGCGGAAAGTTGCGGTACGGGTGGGCCGACGTTGCGGAAAATTGCGGTACGGGTGGGCCGACGTTGCGGAAAATTGCGGTACGGGGGTGCCGAGGTTGCGGAAAGTTGCGGTACGGGTGGGCCGAGGTTGCGGAAAGTTGCGGTACGGGTGGGCCGAGGTTGCGGAAAATTGCGGTACGGGGGTGCCGAGGTTGCGGAAAGTTGCGGTACGAGGGTGCCCAAGTTGCGGACTTATGCGGTACGAGAGTGCCCAAGTTGCGGAAAATTGCGGTACGGGGGTGCCGAGGTTGCGGACTTATGCGGAACGGGTGTGCCGAGGTTGCGGAAAGTTGCGGTACGGGTGTGCTGAGGTTGCGGAAAGTTGCGGTACGAGGGTGCCGAGGTTGCGGAAAGTTGCGGTACGAGGGTGCCGAGGTTGCGGAAAGTTGCGGTACGAGGGTGCCCAAGTTGCGGACTTATGCGGAACGGGGGTGCCGAGGTTGCGGACTTATGCGGAACGAGGGTGCCGAGGTTGCGGACTTATGCGGAACGAGGGCGCCCAAATTGCGCACAGTTGCGGACGGATGCGGAAAATATCACGCAACAGAGGTTTACCCGCCTGCCACCCCAGTACTTTTACGACGGTTCTGTGTTATGCCTTGGCCTATGTCGTTTTACGTCGTTCTCGTGCCAAAATGGCATATACATTTGTTTTAGAGCTTATTGTACTATTTAATTAGTGAGGCAAACGATATGCCATATATTCCTCTCACATTCCCAACAATCCCAAGTACTTGGCTAAGTCAGACAAGGAACTTTGCGGACAGCTGGGCATAAATTTGGACATCGTCGTTTTCAATGAAATAATCATCCAAACGCTTTTGAAATTTACCAAGCATTGTTAAAATGCTCTAAACTAAAGGACCATGCAATAACATTTGAAAAAAAATGCACGGAACCACCCGAAATGACCGTGTGATTTACGGGACAAACCGTGTCTACTGCTGTCACTGGGGTTTTTTTTTTTTTAACTACTATAGGGGGGGTATGGTAGTTGAGGTGCCGGTCGACTTTTTTCGGAACGTGTTGGGACGGGCCCCCCTCGTCCCGTAGGCCTCGTACGAGTGTTCCCGCCGCTCGTACGTATTATTGGGGACCGGCATAGACCCATCGGAGTCGCAAGGCGGGGCGGCGCACCGGACGGAGACGGACATGCAAAAAAACATCATTGGCACGTGAATTCGGTCAATCGAGCAAACGTGAATCTGCAATATACCGTCAGTAGGTTGTGAGTTGCCGAGGCACGTGTCCAATCGTCTAGTAAGCTGTTCGTTAACGAATTACGGTGCGCCGTAGGGGCGGAGGGCGGGCGTTCGCAATGAACCCGCCCAGCGTAGCGCAGTGCAGCGTACGTGTCGTCGGGCGTGGGGGTTGACCGACCTCGCAAGAGGATAGAAATATTGTATTGCTCGAGGCCTTTCATTCCTCGAGGGCTTCCTCCACAGCACTCGTTC
>NW_017619407.1:5000-7500 GCF_001879475.1 Ipomoea nil
GTGTGCCTACGTTGCGGGCATATGCGGAACGAGTGTGCCTACGTTGCGGGCATATGCGGAACGAGTGTGCCTAAGTTGCGGACTCATGCGGAACGAGTGTGCCTAAGTTGCGGACTCATGCGGAACGAGCGTGCCTAAGTAGCGGACTTGTGCGGAACGAGCGTGCCTAAGTGCCGGACTTGTGCGGAACTAGCGTGCCTATGTTGCGGACTTATGCAGAACGTTGGTGCCTACGTTGCGGACTTATGCGGAACGATGGTGCCTACGTTGCGGGCATATGCGGAACGAGTGTGCCTAAGTTGAGGACTCATGCAGGACGATGGTGCCTAAGTTGCGCAACGAGGGTGCCTAAGTTGCGGACAGTTGCGGACTTATGCGGAGCAAGGGTGCCTAACTTGCGGACAGTTGCGGAACGAGTGTGCCTACGTTGCGGGCATATGCGGAACGAGTGTGCCTACGTTGCGGGCATATGCGGAACGAGTGTGCCTAAGTTGCGCAACGAGGGTGCCTAAGTTGCGGACAGTTGCGGACTTATGCGGAGCAAGGGTGCCTAACTTGCGGACAGTTGCGGAACGAGTGTGCCGAAGTTGCGGACTTGTGCGGAACAAGGGTGCCTAAGTTGCGGACTTATGCGGAACGAGTGTGCCGAAGTTGCGGCCTTATGCGGAACGAGTGTGCCTACGTTGCGGGCATATGCGGAACGAGTGTGCCTAAGTTGCGGACTCATGCGGAACGAGTGTGCCCAAGTTGCGGACTGATGCGGTACGAGGGTGCCTAAGTTGCGGGCATATGCGGAACGAGTGTGCCTAAGTTGCGGACTCATGCGGAACGAGTGTGCCCAAGTTGCGGACTGATGCGGTACGAGGGTGCCTAAGTTGCGGACTTATGCGGTACGAGGGTGCCTAAGTTGCGGACTCATGCGGTACGAGGGTGCCTAAGTTGCGCAACGAGGGTGCCTAAGTTGCGGACTTATGCGGAACAAGGGTGCCGAGGTTGCGGAATTATGCGGTACGAGTGTACCCAAGGTGCGGACTTGTGCGGAACGAGGGTGCCCAAGTTGCGGACTTATGCGGAACGAGGGTGCCGAGGTTGCGGAATTATGCGGTACGAGGGTGCCCAAGTTGCGGACTGATGCGGTACGAGGGTGCCTAAGTTGCGGACTTATGCGGTACGAGGGTGCCCAAGTTGCGGACTGATGCGGTACGAGGGTGCCTAAGTTGCGGACTTATGCGGTACGAGGGTGCCTAAGTTGCGGACTCATGCGGAACGAGTGTGCCCAAGTTGCGGACTGATGCGGTACGAGGGTGCCTAAGTTGCGGACTTATGCGGTACGAGGGTGCCTAAGTTGCGGACTCATGCGGTACGAGGGTGCCTAAGTTGCGCAACGAGGGTGCCTAAGTTGCGGACTTATGCGGAACAAGGGTGCCGAGGTTGCGGAATTATGCGGTACGAGTGTACCCAAGTTGCGGACTTATGCGGAACGAGGGTGCCGAGGTTGCGGAATTATGCGGTACGAGGGTGCCGAGGTTGCGGACTTATGCGGTACGAGGGTGCCCAAGTTGCGGAATTATGCGGTACGAGGGTGCCGAGGTTGCGGACTTATGCGGTACGAGGGTGCCCAAGTTGCGGACTTATGCGGAACGAGGGTGCCGAGGTTGCGGACTTATGCGGTACGAGGGTGCCCAAGTTGCGGACTTATGCGGAACGAGGGTGCCGAGGTTGCGGACTTATGCGGTACGAGGGTGCCCAAGTTGCGGACTTATGCGGAACGAGGGTGCCGAGGTTGCGGAATTATGCGGTACGAGGGTGCCCAAGTTGCGGACTTATGCGGAACGAGGGTGCCGAGGTTGCGGAATTATGCGGTACGAGGGTGCCCAAGTTGCGGAATTATGCGGTACGAGGGTGCCCAAGTTGCGGAAAGTTGCGGCACGAGAGTGCCCAAGTTGCGGAAAGTTGCGGTACGAGGGTGCCCAAGTTGCGGACTTATGCGGAACGGGGGTGCCGAGGTTGCGGAAAGTTGCGGTACGAGGGTGCCTAAGTTGCGGATAGTTGCGGTACGAGAGTGCCCAAGTTGCGGAAAGTTGCGGTACGAGGGTGCCCAAGTTGCGGAAAGTTGCGGTACGGGGGTGCCCAAGTTGCGGAAAGTTGCGGTACGAGGGTGCCCAAGTTGCGGACTTATGCGGAACGGGGGTGCCGAGGTTGCGGAAAGTTGCGGTACGAGGGTGCCCAAGTTGCGGAATTATGCGGTACGAGGGTGCCGAGGTTGCGGACTTATGCGGTACGAGGGTGCCCAAGTTGCGGAAAGTTGCGGTACGGGTGTGCCGAGGTTGCGGAAAGTTGCGGAACGGGGTGGCCGAGGTTGCGGAAAGTTGCGGTACGGGGGTGCCGAGGTTGCGGAAAGTTGCGGTACGGGTGTGCCGAGGTTGCGGAAAGTTGCGGAACGGGGTGGCCGAGGTTGCGGAAAGTTGCGGAACGGGGTGGCCGAGGTTGCGGAAAGTTG
>NW_017619407.1:17500-19024 GCF_001879475.1 Ipomoea nil
GTGTGCCTACGTTGCGGGCATATGCGGAACGAGTGTGCCTACGTTGCGGGCATATGCGGAACGAGTGTGCCTAAGTTGCGGACTCATGCGGAACGAGTGTGCCAAGTTGCGGACTGATGAGGTACGAGGGTGCCTAAGTTGCGGACTCATGCGGTACGAGGGTGCCTAAGTTGCGGACTCATGCGGTACGAGGGTGCCTAAGTTGCGGACTCATGCGGTACGAGGGTGCCTAAGTTGCGGACTCATGCGGTACGAGGGTGCCTAAGTTGCGGACTCATGCGGTACGAGGGTGCCTAAGTTGCGGACTCATGCGGTACGAGGGTGCCTAAGTTGCGGACTTATGCGGAACAAGGGTGCCGAGGTTGCGGAATTATGCGGTACGAGTGTACCCAAGTTGCGGACTTGTGCGGAACGAGGGTGCCCAAGTTGCGGACTTATGCGGAACGAGGGTGCCGAGGTTACGGAATTATGCGGTACGAGGGTGCCGAGGTTGCGGACTTATGCGGTACGAGGGTGCCCAAGTTGCGGAATTATGCGGTACGAGGGTGCCGAGGTTGCGGACTTATGCGGTACGAGGGTGCCCAAGTTGCGGAATTATGCGGTACGAGGGTGCCGGAGGTTGCGGACTTATGCGGTACGAGGGTGCCCAAGTTGCGGAATTATGCGGTACGAGGGTGCCGAGGTTGCGGACTTATGCGGTACGAGGGTGCCCAAGTTGCGGACTTATGCGGAACGAGGGTGCCGAGGTTGCGGCATTATGCGGTACGAGGGTGCCCAAGTTGCGGACTTGTGCGGAACGAGGGTGCCCAAGTTGCGGACTTATGCGGAACGAGGGTGCCGAGGTTACGGAATTATGCGGTACGAGGGTGCCGAGGTTGCGGACTTATGCGGTACGAGGGTGCCCAAGTTGCGGAATTATGCGGTAACGAGGGTGCCGAGGTTGCGGACTTATGCGGTACGAGGGTGCTTTAGTTGCGGAATTATGCGGTACGAGGGTGCCGAGGTTGCGGACTTATGCGGTACGAGGTGCCCAAGTTGCGGACTTATGCGGAACGAGGGTGCCGAGGTTGCGGACTTATGCGGTACGAGGGTGCCCAAGTTGCGGACTTATGCGGAACGAGGGTGCCGAGGTTGCGGCATTATGCGGTACGAGGGTGCCCAAGTTGCGGTACGAGAGTGCCCAAGTTGCGGAAAGTTGCGGTACGAGAGTGCCCAAGTTGCGGAAAGTTGCGGTACGAGGGTGCCCAAGTTGCGGACTTATGCGGAACGGGGAAACGAGGTTGCGGAATTATGCGGTACGAGGTGCCCAAGTTGCGGACTTATGCGGAACGGGGTGCCGAGGTTGCGGAATTATGCGGTACGAGGGTGCCCAAGTTGCGGAAAGTTGCGGTACGAGGGTGCCCAAGTTGCGGAAAGTTGCGGTACGAGGGTGCCCAAGTTGCGGACATTATGCGGACGAGGGGGGTGCCGAGGTTGCGGGAAAGTTGCGGACGGGGTGCCGAGGTTGCGGAAAGTTGCGGAAGG
>NW_017619408.1:0-19403 GCF_001879475.1 Ipomoea nil
TTCCCTCTCTGCTAAATCTTAAAAGCATGACAACCCAAAAAAATAAATAAATAAATAAATAAATAGATAAAAAATATTGAAGCTATTGTTATGTATTGATTAGCCACACAAAAATACAATTGACACTTGTATATATACTTTTAAACTTTAAAATTTAAGAACATACATGTAACTACATAAATACAATAGATTAGAAAATAATTTATGTGCCACATCTTCATTCATTCCTATACTCATTCATTATTTTATCTTGATTATCACTCACATCTTAAATCATATCAAATATTTTTATTACAGAGTATAATTTACAGTGCCGCCGCACAAGATTGCACTGTATCCTTTAAAAAATTTAATCATATTTTTACTTAGCTTGTTGGTTTTGCTTGTAAAAGAAAATCTATAAAATATTTGGAAAGCAGCTTTGACTTTGACTTTGTGAGTGAGAAAGAAGCATATAATCCAATCCTCTGCAGAATAACCAACTTTATTCCATCCATATCTTCTAAGAATAATCTTGGTTTTGTATACACGAAATCCATTTTTCTTCCTTTTCATAATAATAATTATTTGGAATCTGTATCTTTTTTGTTTTTACTTTTTGACTGACCATTTGGAAATTATTTATTTATTTCATTTTACTTTTTAAAAAAAAAAAACAAAGAAAAATAGATTAATAAGTAACACATTAATTTTAAATACAATTAGATTCCCTCGAACCAAACTTAGAGGTTAAGTCATTCGCTAAAATTTGAATTAATTATAAGGTTAACCATCTCAAAACATGACGAACTGACATACTACATATAGTTTGAATTAAAATCATACACTCCTTGATGATAAAACCCACATAAGATAAGTCTTCAAACATGTTAGAGTATCAAGCTCCATGATGATATTATCCTGCACTTTTTTTTTTTTTTTTAACACTTTGAGAAATCACACTTTTATATGTCAGTTCAAAAGAGTGGTACTATATTTATCCGAATTTTATCTTTTCATATTTATTATTATTATTATTATTATTATTATTATTATTATTATTATTATTATTATTATTATTATTTGTATTTACCTACTAATAAATTGATTTCATTTTAAAGTGAGATGGGATTGACTCATTCAAAGGTAATTAATTAAAGGGATAAGGGTCAAATAGACCCTAACTATATATTAAAGTGTAATTAGACTCTTGAACTAAAAAAAAAAAAAAAAAAAAAAAAAAAAAAAAAAACCTTCAATTAAACCCTTAAATTAGTTAAAATAGTGCAATTAACATATTTGACCTATAATAGCATGTTACCTTTAAGTCACCTGCCACGTAGAATTTCACGTAAAATGCCATGTCAATTAATATTTTAAGTTTAGTTTTTTAAAGTAAATTAATTATATTATGTTTTTTGAGACAGGGGATCCCTTCACGTGGTTTGAGACAGGGGATCCCTTGTCTCCTTATGTGTTTATCATTTGTGCTAAATGTCTTTATTTTTGTTACAACAGGTTCAGAATTCAGGAGCTATTCATGGTTTTAGGGTAACAACTAACAAGATGAGCACCTGTGATCTCACACTTATTTTTCGCAGATGACAATTTACTTTTCTTTAAAATCAATGCTCAGGAAGTAAAGCAATATAAAGCCTACATACCTATGAGTACCTTTCTAGCCAAGCTGTCAATTTTCATAAGTCACATGTTTGTTTTAGTAAAAACACTTCTGAGGAAGATCTTGTGTAACAAGTTTACTTGGTGTTGCTCAATCTGCTAATTTTGGTAAGTATTCGGGGCTTCACTGCGTTTGTAGGAAGGAATATACGTGTTGTTTTTTCATATATTGAGAATAAGTTGAACCGGTTTTGGTGGGGTTCTAGTGGTGCAAATGGTAGAGGTATTCATTGGATTGCTTGGGTATCCTGAGAAGTTTGGGGTTTTGGGTTTTAAAAGATTGCATGGTTTTAACTTAGCTATGTTGGGGAAACAAAGGGTTGAGATTTCTTACTAAGCCACATTCACTGGCTGTAGGTGTTTATAAAGCAATGTATTTTCCTAACTCCTCTTTTATTGATGTCTCTTTAGGCAATCGTCCGGTCCCTATTTTTGTCGGAGTAGTATTATGGTTGCTCATGAGCTTATTTGTAGTGGGGTAAGACATAGAATTGTGAATGATGCTAAAACTATGGCTTGGGGTGATCCTTGGTTACATGGTGATTCAAATAAGATGATTCAGACCATAATGCCACATTATCTCTGTGGTACTAGCAGGGACGGAGCAAGAAATTCGGTTGAGGGGGCGAAGAAGTAGGGACGAATTCTGAATTTTTTTCAGTAAAGGCGAAACATTAAAACAAAAGAGATAATTTAAATAAAAAAACACATCTCATTATTAATATAAAAGAATGTTATATATATATATATACATACATATATATATATATGTGTGTGTGTTGTGTGTGTGTGTGTGTGTGTGTGTATATTAAATATTAAAAAGGTATTAAAAACGTAACTGTGTTGAAAACATAGGGAGGGAGTTAAAAAAACTGTTTATTGAGCCAAGTATAAAACTATGTTAATGCCAAGATTCAATCCCCTATCCTTTATCATAACTCAACATGTGTTCAACCAACTCTTGTTAACATTTAATAGTTTTATTGGAATAAGGGTCAAATAGGCCATTGAACTGCACACAAGAATGCAATTAGGCCACTGAACTTAAAAAACCTACAATTGGGTCCCTAAACTAACCAATTTCATTCAATTTGTCCATTTTTCAGGTTTCTCAAGTTGCTAACAAGTTACCCCTCCACTAGGATGCATGTGTGTCATTTAAAAAAAAAAATAATTTTTTTAAAAAATCTTAAATTAGTTTTTTTTAATGTTTAATAAATAAAAATTAAAATAATTTGTTTTTTTTGAAAATAAATCCAAGCCGTCTTAACAAATTATTTTATATTCAAAAAAAATTGTTTTAGTTTTTATTTATTAAACATTAAAAAACTAATTTAAAAATAAATTATTTTAGTTTTTATTTATTAAATATTAAAAAAACTAATTTAAAAATAAATTATATTTAAAACAATGACACATATGCATCCTAGGTGGAGGGGTAACTTGTTAGCAACTTGAGAAACTTGAAAAATGGACAAATTGAATGAAATTGGTTAGTTTAGGGACCCAATTGTAGATTTTTTAAGTTCAATGGCCTAATTGCATTTTCGTGTGGCAGTTCAGTGGCCTATTTGACCCTTATTCCTAGTTTTATTTTACTAATACTAACACATGTACTATATATACATATATACATACAAAAATTATATATGGGGTGCATGGGGGTGGGGTGTGGGGGGGAGGGGGAGCAGCTGCCCCTCTTGGCTCCGTCCCTGGGTACTAGGATGACAGGTTTAATTGATCCCACCAAGCAGACTTGGACTTATCTCTGTTAAGAAATTTTCCTGCCTTGTGACATTGATCGTATTACATGCATGTTTACCATTGCGCCCGAATTATGAGGATTCATGCTACTGGTATGGAGATCCTAGAAATGTTATAATGTCAAAAATGGTTATAGAACCATAACGGGGGACCTTGATTTGCAACCTGTTGATTTTAAGAGTTGGACCAAACTTTGAAAATTGAACATCCCTCTCAAATGGAGGCCGGACCTTCCTCTAGAGAGCACTAAATGATGTGTTTTGTAGCACCACAAATTTATACCAAAAAAGGGTGGATGTAACTATGTGAAGCTCTCATGTCCAAAAGTGTGGGGGTCAAAATGAGGATATGATGCATGCATGCATTTATATATTTTGTGTGATTATTCCCAGCAGGTTTGGAATGAGTCTATGCTAGCTACCGCTGTCACGGTTGGAGGGAGTTTCTTTCTCAGGTTGGCTGGACATGTGTTGGAGCTTTGTTTAGCTCTTTATTATGTGCTAATCAAAATTCATTTCAAAAATTATTAAATATTTTAATCATAGACTATTATGATTAGATTTTTTTTTTAAATCACTTAATAAAATTGATAGACAAAAAAGTTGATTAATAGACAATCGATATATAGACAAATTTTGTGACATTCTAAATATTTAAATTTTTTGAGCAATAAAAATATAATGCATTAATATTGTGTCTATCTCCAAACATAAAGCATGTGAACGAACAAATAGTTTGGGTGAGACTTTTAAATAGGTTTAAAATTATAAACAAATCCTATTTGCAGGTGCAAATTTATAGTGAAATTGCACTAATATTGTGACTATCTCCAAACATAAACCATGTGAATGGAAAAATAGTTTTGGTGAGACTTTTAAATAGATTTAAAATTATAAACAAATTCTATTTGGTGCATATTTATAGTGAAATTGCACTAATAATATTGTGTCTATTTCCAAACATAAAGCATGTGAACGGAAAAATAGTTTGAGTGAGACTTTTAAATTGATTTAAAATTATTAACAAATTCTATTTAGTGAAAATTTATAGTGAAATTGCACTAATATTGTGTTTATTTCTAAATATAAATCATATGAACGAAAAAATAGTTTGAGTGAGACTTTTAGATAGATTTAAAATTATTAACAAATTCTATTTAGTATAAATTTATAGTGAAATTGAATTCTAATGAAAAAAAAAAGAAGATATATTCCAATTCTCAAACATTTTGAAACCCAAAATACTAAATATATAGTACATTTTGTGTGGGTGTGAATATATATACAATAAAGTTTTTATTTTTTTAAAGATTATTTTAGTTTCTCTAATTTTTTTCATGCATAGCATGAATAGATTATGAGTTTTAAAAAAAAAAATTAATAAGGAACTAAAACTTTAAAAAGTATATTATTTATTTATTTTTATGAAATACCTCCAATTTAATATCTATATATCAACTTTAATAGTAACAAGTCATCGCATTATATAGTACTTGACTTACTTAACTTTACTTATTTAGCTTTAGTCAATTCAAACAACTATTGGGTAATTTCAACAATTAATTCTCAAGAATTATTTTTGCCACGTGTAATGCATAACTTTCAATGTCACATTTTGTTTTGTACAAATCTCTAATAGAAACTTAAAACAATTGAAATGCATCATATTTTTACTTTTGGATTACAAGGTAGTATATGTTCTATATTTTCTCTATCTATTGCTACGAAATATAACACATCGTGAAACATATATTGAATCTCAATCATCTAAGATGAATATATTAAAAAATAAATAAATAAAACATATATTGAATCTCAATCATCTAAGATGAATATATTAAAAAATAAATAAATAAAAAGTAGTAGAAGAAGAAGAGTGCTTATCAAGCTAATTTAAGGACAAAATAAAATTGTTCCTGATGTGTATATGACAATAATAACCAAAATGAACATAACCGCGATACTTACGTGGGATTTTTACTTTCGTCCATTTTTTACTCTTCAATTCTAGCACATAAGCACTATGAATTTCACCACCTTTTGTATTTATCACCATCATATTCCCCTGCCACCCTGTCACATATGTCACGTCGGATGTAGAGTCGGGGACGCGCGTGACGAACACCCATGTGTCGTCCTCTAATGCAACCACGTCACATCTTTTCCTGATTTTGTATATTACCCTGTCAATCTCCACGTCGTTAGCCTGCAACCATATGTCACGGTCGCTTACGTGCCATTGTCGGGTGACAAAGTCGAGTGTTTCAGTGGTATAACAACTGTCGACGTGGAACTCACCACATTGGAACACGCACGTGCACACGTATCGCCCGATTGACATGTCCGACAACGTCGTCCACGTGTCCCTTGCCACGTCGTACGCCAACGTTGATTTCAGCGCTAAGGTAGTGGTCGAGCTCCGTCCGCCGGCGACCACCACTGTCCCGCCATCCTCCGACGCCGCACATCCGAAGAACAGGCGGTCCTCGCCTGGCATATCGGCGCCGCGCCTCCACGTGGCGGAGAAGAAGTTGTAGATGAAAACTGAATTCAGATACCGCCGTGTCACCGGATCGCACCCCCCTATCACCGCCAGCTCCGCCCCAATACCGACCACGCTACATAACACCGGCATCCTTTCCACCACCTCCGGTATCGGCGGAAAATCATGCCAACGCCTTTTCACCGGGTCGAATAGCGTGAGCCGGAAACCCACTGTATCCAATCTGCTTAAACTAAACCTTGACTGACAGATGGCAATGACAGGTCGGGTTAGACCAGAAGCTTTCCGGCGCCGGAGGAACTCCGGCTGCTTAATCACAGCTTTCCATGCTCTACATACAGATGAAGCCTTGGGAAACTGATCAAACGAAATCCGAATAAGACATTCAAAAGCTAAGTCGTTGGGAAGACCGGGAATCAGCTCCATTGCAAGAAAACAGAGAAAAGCAAGTGATCGGAGCAGAATTATATTGCAGATTATTATATTTCAGAGTTTTGGGTTGGGTTCTTGAAGATGAAAGGAAACAATAAATAGCGTCTTTATTAAGCTTTGGGGCCAAAACCAATGTAGCTTTGTTAGGGTTGCCGAATTCTAAGTTGTATGGGATCCAAACTTTTAGAAACTTCTTTACAATTTTGGAATTATTCTATTCAAATTTTTACAAGTCCTAATACTATTTGATTTAAACTTCTAAACAAATTAAAAAAAGTAAAATAGTATTCAATTTGGACTTTGGTATTCGTGCTAGTTAAGATAAAAACATCTTATGAATTTTTAACAAATTAATATTTTCTCTCTAAATTCATTTTTATTACTTTTTTAAAAAATAAAATTAATAGTATAAAAATATATCATTAAAAATTTTAAATGATATTTTTATTTAAAAAAATAGAAATATTGGTTTTTTTTTGTTTTTTTTTAAATTAAGCTATAATTATATTAAATCACTGTCAGTGTAAATTTAGGTTACTTAAAAATATAAAAAAAAAAATTAATATCAATGTCATTTAAAAGATCTCAATTAGAGTTGGGTAATAATATATTTTTTATATATTAATTTTATTTGTATAAAAAGAAAAAAAGTACATTTAAGTTTTTTTAAAAGAAATTATGAAGTAAAATATTCAATTATTAAGATTACAATTCTAAAATAAATTTCAAAATCTCTAAATCAATCAAGACCGATGAATTAAAATCACCAATTAAATCATTTCTCACCAAGGCACCAACAATGAAATACTACACGTCTTAATAAATAGCTATGATACGGAGTACTATTTTTAGAATATTGTAGAAACCAAGGTTCGAACCTCGGCGGCGGCAGTGTGGGAATTATGTCCAAAGTGGGCAGATTCCTTGTGCGCACCGGCATTTGGCCCTGCCTACTAACCCATTGAGTCACCGTGATTTATGATGGGGTGTGAACCCCGTGGGCTCGGGCCCAAGAAGAAAAGAGATAAAGCCCAGACAAAGAAGGGAAGCCCAAGAAGAAAATGGAGCAAGCCCAAAAGAGATACGAGCCAAACCGAGGAGTCGGTTGGCCCGGGAGTCGGCTCGACCCGGAGGTCGGCACGGGTAGAGGGTTGGACTAACTAGCCGTTATTCCTAATTATCTACCCTTAAAAGTCCTATTTATCTACCTCATCCATAACCCCCAAATAAAGGCTACCTATTAAGTCTCCCACTTATTACCCCACTAATAACCAAGTTAATACCTATTAACTACCCTACTAAATGGTCCAACGGACACTTTTGGGGATGGGCTAGCTATAAAAGGAGGAGAAGACAAGAAGAAAGGGGGGGGGGGGGATCCACTCACTCATACACACATAGGAGGACTCTCCCAAGCACTCTTCCTACACACTTGAAGACTACTATCACTCTCCCACAACTACTCTCCCAAGAAGGCCTCATTCCACAACATACCAAGAAGGCTCCACCACTCATCCATACAAATGGAAGGACTCTTCCACACCATTCCATCACTCTTCTTATATTATTATTGCTATATTATTAGAAACACAACACTTTGTGTAGAGAATAGCCCTACAAGTATGTACAAAGACACCTACAAAATACATAGTGGAATTAGGCTTGTCACCGCCCAAAAAGGCCCGTGGTTTTCACCTTTCGGTTTCCACGTACAAAAGCATTGAGTTATATTTTTCTACTTATTTTTCTATAAACATCATGTGAAAGGTGAATCCACCGACCAAGGTTGTGTTGGACCTCCTTGGGCCCGAAAACCCAAAAACCAACAATTTACATCCTCCCACAAGCTCTGTCGGGTCGGAGGTGGGGGCCCTTAGGGCTGGGGATTCAGTCTTTGGGGTAAGAATATTGTAGAAACTCAACGAAAAAGTATTCAAAAGTCAGTAAAAGTATGTTTGACATATAGATTTTCATAGACTTTAATAAAATTCATAAAATTTTCCTAATAATTTAAACGCTCTCTTAAATTCTTAATTTAAACTCTTTACATGTATAGTATAGGGTAAATCCATCTAAGTTGGTCAATTTGTTAACTGGATTAATTATAAGTTTAACTCTCAACGAGAATGATCTAATTGGCCTTCTTGGTTTGAGCCGATCAATATTGAGCAACCAATTGTAATTTACCTCTATGTGGTCATTTGTCAACTAAGATCATAACGCGGAGTTTACTCATCAATACACACCCTCGTAGGTTTCCCTCGTCACCCAAACTCCATTAAACTACATAGTATATCTATTGATAAATCTAGAAAACTAAATCTAAAACTAAACTCTTAAATACATAAAAGCGAACCCCTAAACCAAATTTTTTAAAAAAATATCATAAATTTTAAAAGGTGAACTTTGAGTTGAATAATTTTCATACTCAGTGCATGCAACTAATGATATCGTTAGGTGCATTTTATATTATTGTTGGGTGTATTTTGTGTATTTTGAGTCTGTTTGGCAGAGCTTATTTAGGAGCTTATAGCTTATTTTAAACTACTAATAAGCTATAAGCTATGTTTGGTAATGTTAATCAAAATAAACTCGTAGCTTAAAATAAGAGCTTATTTTGGAACATTACTTTAGATAGCGTTTCAAAATAAGCTACTAGCTTCTTAACTTCTTCTTCTTTTTTTTTTTTTTCAATTTTGTCCTTATTATTTTAAAGAAATGACATCATTTACCTCTCAATTAAAACCATTTTCTCTTCTCCTTTATCCGCAAGTTTCACCACAAATATTATTATTATTATTATTATTATTATTATTATTATTATTATTATTATTATTATTATTATTATTATTATTATTATTATTATTATTATTATTAGATGAAGGAGATTTGCAACAATATTACTACTTCATTATAGGATGCTAGGTCATGATTATGCTAATAGTTTTATTTCAAAATGTTATTTTTTTTTGAAGACGAAATGTTAAATTTTAATATGTTTAAATTTTATGAAGATATCTTTTTTTGTCTTTTTACATTTATCAGCTTATCAAAAAGCTAATTTTACCAAACACTTCCAAGCACAACAACTAGCTTAATCGCTTTTCAGTTTTTAGCTCCTAACTTATAGTTTTTCAACTTTCTGCTCCCTTTTAGCTTTCAGCTACCTCTCCAGCTAAATTTGCCAAACATAGCATTTATATTGTTACTAAGGCTCTGTTTGGCAACGCTAAGCTAGGAGCTTATAGCTTATTTTAAGCTACTAATAAGCTATAAGCTCTGTTTGGTAATGTTCCCAAAATAAGCTCCTAGCTTAAAATAAAAGCTTATTTTGGAACGCTACTTTAGGTAGCTTTTGAAAATAAGCTACTAGCTTCCTAACTTTTTTTCCATCTTTACCCTTATTATTTTAAAGTAATGACATATTTTAACCTTATGAATTAAAACCCTTTCTCTTCCCCTATCCCAACTTTCACGTCAATCCCTTCATCTTTAGCTTATTATTATTATTATTATTATTATTATTATTATTATTATTATTATTATTATTATTATTATTATTATTATTATTATTATTATTTTTAAATTAGCAATATGGTTTCAACCAATGACAATATTTCTACTTCATTATGGGATGCTAGATCATGATCATGCTAATAGTTTTATTTTAAAAAATGTTTACTTTTTTTTTGGAAGACAAACTGTTAAATTTTAATATGTAAACAAATTAATTTAAATTTTATGAAGATGTCCTTTTTAGTCTTTTTACATTTATCAGTTTACCAAAAAGCTAATTTTACCAAACACTTTCAATCATAACAGCTAGCTTAACAGCTCTTCAATTTTCAGCTCCGAGCTTATAGCTTTTCAGCTTTCAGCTCATTTTCAGCTATCAGCTCCTAGCTTATAGCAATCGTTATATCCTACACCACGGCGCACATAGCACTGTGCGCCGCGCGCCTCCCAAAACGACGTCATTTTGGAGTCGTGTTGGGAGGCGCGGTAGGAAGTTGCTGAGATTATGTGTATTCGTTCACAACGTTATGTGTATTCGTTCACAACGTTATGTGTATTGGTTCATACAGTTATGTGTATTTTTTATACAATTATGTACATTATTTTTATACAATTATGTACATCCGAATCAGAAAATTTGTGTGTATTATGTTAAGAGTTGATGTGTATTATGTTAAAAGTTTATGTTTATTATGTATTATGTTAGATTATGTGTATTATCTTTTAAAAAGAGTATGTATATTTTGTTATAACATTATGTGTATTCATGTATAACATTATGTGTATTCAAGTATAACATTATGTACATTCTTGAACAGCGGGTTTTTTTTTAAAGAAAAGCCTACTGCCATTCACTGGGGCGGGAAATTTCAAAAAAAAAAAATAATTAAAACGACGTCGTTTTGCATCTGGGCGCATAGTGCAATGTACGCCGTGGTGTAGGATATAAATTGCCAGCTTATAGCTTTTCAGCTAGGTTTGCCAAACAGAGCCTAAGTGTACTCTAAAAGCAAATTATAACTATTAAACTCTAACAAACCGTTTGGTTGCAAGGAAAAAATTAGGAACTAAAGGAATTGTTATTCGGTAGTAAAAAAAAATGTAAAATTAAAGTAAAAATTTAAATTTTATTACTTGGTAAGGCCTAATATAAAAGTGAGGACTAATCTCTGGCAAAAAGGGAAAATTAGCTACTTATATTAACATTATAACAAGAAAAGAAATATATCTTATAATTAATTGCTTTTTTAAATAATGAAATATGTAGGGTATGGAACAAAATGCAAAGGGCATTGGGCAATCTTTGTCGGCGGTATCGACGAAACAAGACAATATATAGTTTGCGGTAATTAAAAATCAGAAATTCCAAATATTTCTGAGTAATCTTCAGTGCTAAGTTTGTCTTTATCTTTATTAAATAATAAAAAAGAATAAAAGATAAAGAAAAAGGGTCACCTTGTCTTGCGTCCAACGTCAAAGAGTCTTTTAAGTTTTAAGTGTGAAATTTAAACAGATTTTACTGGAAATAGCAAATCAACTTTTGTAATGTTTTTTTTTTTTTTTTAAATAAAGAGAAATAACTCAAGTTTTGTTTTCTTTTAGCTACTTATATTTTCCATTGCTTAGTATAGTCACGTAATTATAATTTGTAACTTTACGGTACCAACTGCCCATTAACCTGTTTATTGATCTTTTTAATTTGAACTGGTTATTTATGTACAACTTAGATTGGATTACCTCATTTTACTCCTTTATCGGTTATGACCACAAGGTTAATTTTACTTGGAACACACATTCAAATAACAAATCTGTATGAGCAGCTCAATTGGTCACATGAATGAAGTTTGAAAACAATAATATGAGATCGAATCTCACCGCTATAGTGTGAAACAATCCCTCGAAGTAATGGAGCTCACCTTTGTGACTTTTCTGTAAATTAAAGTGTTTTGTTTAGATACGTAAATAACTTAACATCGAGAAATAAGGCTATAATTTTAAATAGTGTTTAACTTTTATTAAACTTGGCGTGTGAGTAATTAGTCATGTTTGTTTAATGAGTAACTAAAATGTATACGTAGGCTATAAAGCTAGGGGTGTTTGGTTCATCCGCACAAATTGACATTCTTCTAAATGACACCTAAATTTTCTTCTTTTGATTGATGAGTTCTCTACGTTGAGGTGGAAAGGATATATTACAGAGAGGTTGTTGTCTTTGCAACATTTCCTCTCAAAAATATGATAAAGTACTACAAAGCTTGTACCAACCCAAAAAGAGTGAGCATATATAGGGATGTTACTTTAAAGCTACCCTGTCACGCCATCGAGTTTATCAGTTTGGACTTATAAGTTATAAGGTCTTTTTTGTTATTTGATTTAAAAGTTTTTAGCCTAACTCTAATTAAAAACTTGAATTATTCGCCGTGCTCAACTAAAATTTTTGATATTTTAAAATAAATGTTTTTAATGACATCACATATTTATTATTTTATATTTTATAAGAGAATTGATAAAGCTAGATCCATAGTATCCAAAGAAGGATGCCACATATTAATATATCCCTTTAACATTATTTATTAGTTTTATATATTTGGGATAAAGTACAAATAAGCTACTAAATTATTTGAGAAACATCAATTAAGTTATCGAATTCAAATAACCCCCAAATAAGCCATTGAACTCGAAGAAAAAAAAAAAGCAATTAACATTTTTAACAGGTTAACTCCAAGTTTTTGCTGACTGGATTGCCAAATGTTTATGGAATATAATAAATTAATTAATAAATTTGAAGGTAATGAATCTTTGAATTGTAGAAAATAAAGATAATATAACTAATGAAATTAGATCTGTTTTTAATTTTTTTAGAGTTAATTACCAAAATGGTCCCTTGACTATAGTGAAATTACCAATTTGGTCTTTGACTATTTTTTAACCAATTAAGTCCCTCAACTTTAAAAAATTTAACCAATTTGGTCCTCCGTTAGTTTGACCGTTAGTCAACGGTTAACTTGGGACCAAATTGGTAATTTTGCTATAGTCAAGGGACCATTTTGGTAATTAACTTTAGGGGTGGACAATTCGGTTTAGTTTTCTCGAATTGAACCGTACCGAACCGAACCGAAGTAATATACCAAACAACCGAACGATATTGAATTCTTATATTAGACTTTGGATATGGACTATGTAAACATCATAACACATAATATAGAACTTTTGATAACAAACCATAAAGAAATCAAATAAAACATTTACGAGAGATACCCGTGAAAATATGAGCTAAACGACAGAGCAAGCAGTAAGGGACTTGGATTTACTTTTTATTTATTTATATTTATTTATTTATTTATTTATTATTATTATTATTATATTATATTTTTAAAAATATCAAACTGTATTCGGTTCAGTTCAATTTTTTACCGAACAATTCAGATTGGATCGGATTTTTTATCGAATCGTTCGGTATACAAGAATTCAATATCGTTCGGTTGTTCGGTATATTACTTCGGTTCGGTTCGGTACGGTTCGATTCGAGAAAACTAAACCGAATTGCCCACCCCTAAAGTTAATTACCAAAATAGTCCCTTGACTATAGAGAAATTACCAATTTGGTCCCAAGTTAACCGTTGACTAACGGTCAAACTAACGGATGACCAAATTGGTTAAAATTTTTAAAGTTGAAGGACTTAATTGGTTAAAAAATAGTCAAGGACCAAATTGGTAATTTCACTATAGTCAAGGGACCATTTTGGTAATTAACTCTTTTTTTTTATAATGAATAATTTTTTAAAAGGGAAAATTTTAATTTATGCCCCTCCATAATATGTCAATTATAAATATCACCCTTGAATTATTAGTGATGTAAATGTTGCCCTCAATTTTCCAAATGGTACATATAATGCCCTCCCATAGTGTAAATGTTGCACCTCATTTTTCAAAACGGTACATATATTGCCCCTACCGTATGGTACGAGAGGGGCAATATATGTACCGTTTTAAAAATTGATGGACAACATTTACACTATTAATAATTCAGAGGTGACATTGATAATTGGCATATTATGGAGGGACATAAATTACAATTTTCCTTTTTTTAAAATAAATGCATTATAGACATCTAATTCTAAATTAATTAAATGCATATGTATTATTTTTTGTTGTAGCTACTAATTTATTTAATTTAATAAGAGTAATAAAGTGGCGTACATACTTTTCATCAACAATAATGAAATCAATGAATTTTGTTTTTAATTTACATTCGTTGTTGGGACAAATTGTTTTAAGAGTTTATCAATGACAGTTGTTACAATTCGTGTAAATAGAGGATGATAATAAATAATTCAAAATATATAGTTACAATAAATATTGTAACTATATAATGTTTAATGGCATATTATAGTTACAATAAATATTGTTATAATGATATAGTAAAAAATAATTTACAAATTTCCTTAGAAGGTTTCATGCATTGATATATTCTGATGTGTAAACTTGTTCAATTAGAGCCAATGGGATGTAACATTGTCAATTCTTTGGGAAATGGTCTTACCGTTTTAGATTCCAGGTATAATTGTATTTATGATCAACAACTTTGTAGTTAGAGCATCCATATTAGTTGGGAAGAATATGGGGATAATGTAAGAGTGATTAGGAGAGAGAATGTGGGGAAGAGAAAAAAAAATTAAAAAAAATCAAAATTAAAAAACAAAAGAAAAAAATAAATAATAGAACCTGTCAGGCGCGCCGTTCGCGCCGTGTGGGCGGGCTGCTGTGCGCGAAACGCGCACAGCAGCCACTCTTTCCTTTTCTTTCTCTTTCTTCCTTTTCTGCCATTCTCCCCAATTTTGCAGGAAGATTATTTCCACAATATCCCCACTCCACATTAGTTATTATCCCCATTGAGAAGAATTAATGCTGAAATCTCCCCATACTATGCATTGGTGTGGTTGCTCTTAGATCGAGCAGGTCTACCAATGATGTAAGAACAATTTTGTTCGATAAAAAAATAGTATAATATTTGTAAAGTAATGTACAATTGTACTATTATAAAAATACATACAAAAACATTAATACCATAACGACCTAAATCATACCAATAATGCAAAAGTATAATTGAAATATTAAGTTTTGTTCTGATCTAAATAATCAAAAGAAGATTAATTAAATGAAAAAAAAAATAAAACTTAATCTAATTTTTTTAATGCATAAAAATCAAATGATTTTTAAAGTTCTTGATTTATAATCTTTGATGCTTAACTTTGAATGTTATGCATTTAGTCGGACTAATTATTTGACCAAAGTTTATGTTAAATTTTATATTATATATATATATATATATATATATATATATATATATATATATATTCTTAATACATTTTAAAATATTCATAGTATATGTTTAATAATTATGTCAACTCTAATTGGATGAGGTTTGAACCTAAAACCTTTCTTATATAAATTAATAATGAGTAAGTTAAAAATAATAAATTGTCAACGGAATATTCCCTTAATTTAGGTTATTTAAGGGAAAAAAATAATATAATAGAGGGTAAAATAAGAAAAATCATTAAAAAATATTAAAATCAAAATAATATGAACCATTCATTTTAAGAAATAATAGGACCGACATTTTTTTATTTCAGTTAAGGATCTAACATTATTAACTTTTATTAGAATTATTCCAAAAAATTGAATCTCAACCCTAAGGGCCCCCCACACCCCAGCCCGACAGAGCATTGTAACCCACAGGCCAACCCATATAACTCACCACCCGCCACGAATTAGTTGAGCCGGGTTAGAGAAACCTCCAACCCAACTAGCCTAAAAAGGGATTAAATGGGCCCAACCTGACAGGTTGAGCCCGTTTTGACAACTATAAATATAATTAAAATTTTGGCCTAAGTAACTCATAATTTCATTTAGTTAAAAATAGCATTATAAGTCTACGAGTTCAATCAACTCTAAAAATTAAAATACGAAATAGGCAAATTATTGTGTGGATCATGGTCCACACAATGTTATGTGGAGCATAACAAAAAATACATTTTTAATATACTAAATGTATATTATTTTTTTCTCAAAAAAAAATGTACATTATTTTTGTACTGAATGTACATTATATAATATAATGTACACTCAGAATAAAAATAGTATACATTTCTTGAATATAATGTACATTATTTTACAGTAGATAAAATATGGTCCACACAATTTCTATGGTCGATGATGCATACAATAATGATTGACTTGTTAATACAAATTTTATTGGACTTTTTAAAATTTAAATATGGCGAAATAACCCATAACTCGACCCACTTGTATACCTAATACCAGAACCATGAATGAGTGGCCCGTTTAGATTCACCTTGACAACCCACAAAAATTCTCGGGCAAATTATATGTAGCGTTAGGCCGTGCACCATGTATGGTGCACACAGATGTAAAAACGACGTCGTTTTGACGTCAACTTAAAAAAAAATCATAACTTCATAACTATATATATCCAGAATTGCATAATTACACATCCATAACTTCATAACTATACATTCAGAATTGCATAATTATACATCCATAACTTCATAACTATAAATCCAGAATTGCATGCATAACTACACATCTATAACTTCATAACTATACATCCAGAATTGCATAACTACACATCCATAACTTCATAACTATACATCCAGAATTGCATAACTATACATCTATAACTATAAATTCAGAATTGCATAATTACACCATGCATAATTGCACATCCATAACTTCATAATTATAAATCCAGAATTGCATAACTACACATCCATAATTTCATAACTAAAAATCTAGAATGAATGAACTAAAAATCGAGAATAAATGAACAACATAATGCTGTTGCTGGAATCGAAAGTGAATCTTTTTTAAAGTGGGACGCGCGTTTTTAGTCAAAACGACGTCGTTTTTGCATCCATGTATCGTGCACACGGATGCACAGCATAATTTGCCTAACATGGACCTAGATTCACTGTACCTTGGTCGACAATAACATTTAAATTTAAATTATGCAATTGGTATACCATGAACAGGGTCCATGGCATATTGCATTGTGAAACTTAATCCAAAAATTATGTGTGTTTGTATTGATATATTTTGTACCTGGCAATTAATCATTTATGATTAAAAATTTTGAATTGATTTTGAATGTAAAAGTTTTGGGCGTGGTCCTGTAGAGTAGGACATGTTTTCTAACTTTGTTAAAAAATATCTTGTGTATATATATATATTTTTTGATGGTTATTTTTGTTGCATTATATCTGAACTATTATGTAGAGTAACTACTCCTATTAAATTCTGGTTGGGACTTATGACAGAGGTAATAACTCCTCTAATTGCTTATTGTGGTAATATGTTTAAAGGCTACAATCTTGCTATATAAATTTTCAGTTATCTAAAATATTATTTCATTCCAGAATTATTCCATAAACCCAACGTATTGTTATCATATTTGTGCGGTGATATGTTTTTTTTAGAAAGGAAGGAAGGGGGACACCCATAGATTTACAGTATATGGTTATCTACTTGTCTCCAAACTGGTAGACCCACCTATTTCTAGATGTCCTCCTCCCTTTGTTCACGACACATATAACTCTATAGCATTTTCGAGAGAAAATTTTGATGGGATACATTGATTTCATTCTCTCTATGCTAGCTTTATTATCTACTTGGGAATTGGTTTCACCTTCAACATTTTAAAATCCTTATATCCATGATAGATTATTATTGTATATAATTCTGCGGGCATTCAAGCTAGCTAGCTAGTTGCCATCCTCACTATTAAATGGAATTCAAAAATCAAAGTAGCTTGGCAATCTCATACTATCTTTGACCAAAATTCATTCAGTGTGGCAATATAACTATTTATATATATATTGTTATTAATGAATTGACTGGTCTCATTCCGCATTAAAAAATTTACTTATTAATTAAACACAAATTATATATTGTCAAATACAAATTTTTGAACTCCATCGTTATTGTTAAATTAAAGAGTAGATATTACAATGCAAATTAGCAGATCATAAGTGTTATTAAACACTTCAATAAAAGTTGATTTATAAACAATCGATAGAACGAAAAAGTTGATTCATAGACAATCAATAGACAAATATTGTGACATTATGAATATTACAAATTTTTAGCAATAAAAAATATAATGCATTAATATTGTGTGTATCTCCAAATTAAACATAAAGCATGTGAAAGGAAAAATAGTTTGGGTGAAACTTTTTAAATAGATTTAAATTATAAAAGAATCCTGTTTAGTGGAAATTTATAGTGAAATTGCACTAATATTGTGTCTATTTTCAAACGTATAAGGCATGTGAACAGAAAAATAGTTTGAGTGAGACTTTTAAATAGATTTAAAATTATTAACAAATTCAATATAGTAAAAAATTTATAGTGAAATTAAATACTAATGAAAAAAAGAAATATATTTCAATTCTCAAACGTTTTGAAACACACTAGGTAAATACTAAATAGTACATTGTCTGTGTATGTATATATACAATAAAGTTTTTATTTTAAAAGATTATTGGTAGTTTCTCTAATTTTTTTCATGCATAGCATGAATAGATTACTAGTTTAAATTAATAAGGGACTAAAACTCTAAAAAGAGTATATTATTCATTTATTTTTATGAAATACCTCCAATTTAATATCTATCGACTTTAATTCTCTTACTTAACCTTTTTTTTTTTGAAATATTCTGTTGGTCCCGATAGATAGAGTGGTGAGTCTAGAGGGGGGGGGGGTGTGAATAGACTCTCGTTTTCTTTTAGATTTTTAAAAGAAAAACCCTGTCAACACTTTTGAGTAAGATAAGCACAGCGGAAAGGTTATAAAGAGAGAGTTGCACGAGTTTGATAAAAGGATAAGATGAGTGATGAAAAAGATGATATGCAAGCAGTAAAATAAAGCAGTAAGTAAAGAGAAGAGCGAGACGAGATTTTATAGTGGTTCGGCCAAACTTTGCCTACTTCCACTCTTCTTCCACAACTGCTGGAAGGATTGCACTATCACTCTTTAGTACAATTACACAAAGACTTCCTTGATCACTAAGCGGACAGCCTTTGAAGATTTTTCAACTTCGAGAGTTTACTCCGCCTCTATCAACTTCTTCTTCTAAGTTGAGGTTGGTGAGAAAGTATTTCTTGATTCCTCCAACTGTGAAGTCTTGTTGGTGTAGAATGATTGCTTCAAGAGTGCAAGACTTCTTACAAGATGTAGGGCAGTGATGGGTGATCTACTTCAAATGCCTTAACACCTTGAATAACTGGTTCGCAAAAAGCTTTGAGATTGTTCACTTTTTAAGAGCTTTTTGCAAGAGAGTGAGTAGAGTGATAATGAACCAGCACCTTCTTAGTTGATGAAGGTTGGTTTATATAGGCGATGAAAATTCATCCGTTGGAGGGAGATGAATTTTTTAAATCGGCTTTTATTCTGTTGGCAAGGGACCATGGAGCGTCACGCATTTAACTGCATCCATTAATGGGTTTGTA
>NW_017619409.1:0-1637 GCF_001879475.1 Ipomoea nil
CGCCCAAGTTGCGGACTTATGCGGTACGGGGGTGCCGAGGTTTGGCGGAAAGTTGCGGAACGGTGGCCGAGGTTGCGGAAAGTTGCGGTACGGGTGTGCCGAGGTTGCGGAAAGTTGCGGTACGGGTGCCGAGGTTGCGGAAAGTTGCGGTACGGGGGTGCCGAGGTTGCGGAAAGTTGCGGTACGGGGTGCCGAGGTTGCGGAAAGTTGCGGTACGGGTGTGCGGAGGTTGCGGAAAGTTGCGGTACGGGTGTGCCGGGGTTGCGGAGCGGTACGAGGGCGCCGAGGTTGCGGAAAGTTGCGGTACGGGTGTGCCGAGGTTGCGGAAAGTTGCGGTACGGGGGTGCCGAGTTTGCGGAAAGTTGCGGTACGGGTGTGCCGAGGTTGCGGAAAGTTGCGAAACGGGGTGGCCGAGGTTGCGGAAAGTTGCGGTAGCGGGGTGCCGAGGTTGCGGACTTATGCGGTACGAGGGCGCCCAAATTGCGCACAGTTGCGGACGGATGCGGAAAATATCACGCAACAGAGGTTCACCCGCCAGCCACCCCAGTACTTTTACGACGGTTCTGTGTTATGCCTTGGCCTATGTCGTTTTACGTCGTTCTCAGTGCCAAAATGGCATATACATTTGTTTTAGAGCTTATTGTACTACTTAATTAGTGAGGCAAACGAAATGCATATATTCCTCTCACATTCCAACAATCCCCAAGTACTTGGCTAAGTCAGACAAGGAACTTTGCGGACAGCTGGGCATAAATTTGGACATCGTCGTTTTCAATGAAATAATCATCCAAACGCTTTGAAATTTACCAAGCATTGTTAAAATGCTCTAAACTAAAGGACCATGCAATAACATTTGAAAAAAAATGCACGGAACCACCGAAATGACCGTGTGATTTACGGGACAAACCGTGTCTACTGCTGTCACTGGGGTTTTTTTTTTTAAACTACTATAGGGGGGGTATGGTAGTTGAGGTGCCGGTCGACTTTTTTCGGAACGTGTTGGGACGGGCCCCCTCGTCCTGTAGGCCTCGTATGAGTGTTCCCGGCGCTCATACGTATTTTTGGGGACCGGCATAGACCCATCGGAGTCGGAAGGCGGGGCGGCGCACCACAGGACGGAGACGGACATGCAAAAAAACATCATTGGCACGTGAATTCGGTCAATCGAGCAAACGTGAATCTGCAATATACGTCAGTAGGTTGTGAGTTGCCGAGGCACGTGTCCAATCGTCTAGTAAGCTGTTCGTTAACGAATTATGGTGCGCCGTAGGGGCGGAGGGCGGGCGTTCGCAATGAACCCGCCCAGCGTAGCGCAGTGCAGCGTACGTGCCGTCGGGCGTGGGGTTGACGACCTCGCAAGAGGATAGAAGTATTGTATTGCTCGAGGCATTTCATTCCTCGAGGGCTTCCTCCATAGCACTCGTTCGACGACACGTCCGGATCTGACGAGACGGACATGCAAAAAAACGGCCGTGGAACAAGTTGGGCAAAAAAAACAACCGTGAATCTGCGATATACTGTCAGTAGGCTTGTAAAGTTACCGACACCAGTGTCCACCGTCTAGTAAGCTGTTTGTTGAAGGATGATTGTGCGCTCGCTACGAATCTGCCCAAGCGCAACGGGCGTTGTCTTAGCGT
>NW_017619411.1:17500-20519 GCF_001879475.1 Ipomoea nil
ACTTATGCGGAACGAGGGTGCCGAGGTTGCGGACTTATGCGGTACAAGGGTGCCGAGGTTGCGGACTTATGCGGTACGAGGGTGCCGAGGTTGCGGACTTATGCGGTACGAGGGTGCCGAGGTTGCGGACTTATGCGGTACGAGGGTGCCGAGGTTGCGGACTTATGCGGTACGAGGGTGCCGAGGTTGCGGAAAGTTGCGGTACGGGTGTGCCGAGGTTGCGGAAAGTTGCGGTACGGGTGTGCCGAGGTTGCGGAAAGTTGCGGTACGGGTGGGCCGAGGTTGCGGAAAGTTGCGGTACGGGGGTGCCGAGGTTGCGGAAAGTTGCGGTACGGGGGTGCCGAGGTTGCGGAAAGTTGCGGTACGGGTGGGCCGACGTTGCGGAAAATTGCGGTACGGGTGGGCCGACGTTGCGGAAAATTGCGGTACGGGGGTGCCGAGGTTGCGGAAAGTTGCGGTACGGGTGGGCCGAGGTTGCGGAAAGTTGCGGTACGGGTGGGCCGAGGTTGCGGAAAATTGCGGTACGGGGGTGCCGAGGTTGCGGAAAGTTGCGGTACGAGGGTGCCCAAGTTGCGGACTTATGCGGTACGAGAGTGCCCAAGTTGCGGAAAATTGCGGTACGGGGGTGCCGAGGTTGCGGACTTATGCGGAACGGGTGTGCCGAGGTTGCGGAAAGTTGCGGTACGGGTGTGCTGAGGTTGCGGAAAGTTGCGGTACGAGGGTGCCGAGGTTGCGGAAAGTTGCGGTACGAGGGTGCCGAGGTTGCGGAAAGTTGCGGTACGAGGGTGCCCAAGTTGCGGACTTATGCGGAACGGGGGTGCCGAGGTTGCGGACTTATGCGGAACGAGGGTGCCGAGGTTGCGGACTTATGCGGAACGAGGGCGCCCAAATTGCGCACAGTTGCGGACGGATGCGGAAAATATCACGCAACAGAGGTTTACCCGCCTGCCACCCCAGTACTTTTACGACGGTTCTGTGTTATGCCTTGGCCTATGTCGTTTTACGTCGTTCTCGTGCCAAAATGGCATATACATTTGTTTTAGAGCTTATTGTACTATTTAATTAGTGAGGCAAACGATATGCCATATATTCCTCTCACATTCCCAACAATCCCAAGTACTTGGCTAAGTCAGACAAGGAACTTTGCGGACAGCTGGGCATAAATTTGGACATCGTCGTTTTCAATGAAATAATCATCCAAACGCTTTGAAATTTACCAAGCATTGTTAAAATGCTCTAAACTAAAGGACCATGCAATAACATTTGAAAAAAAATGCACGGAACCACCCGAAATGACCGTGTGATTTACGGGACAAACCGTGTCTACTGCTGTCACTGGGGTTTTTTTTTTTTTAACTACTATAGGGGGGGTATGGTAGTTGAGGTGCCGGTCGACTTTTTTCGGAACGTGTTGGGACGGGCCCCCCTCGTCCCGTAGGCCTCGTACGAGTGTTCCCGCCGCTCGTACGTATTATTGGGGACCGGCATAGACCCATCGGAGTCGCAAGGCGGGGCGGCGCACCGGACGGAGACGGACATGCAAAAAAACATCATTGGCACGTGAATTCGGTCAATCGAGCAAACGTGAATCTGCAATATACCGTCAGTAGGTTGTGAGTTGCCGAGGCACGTGTCCAATCGTCTAGTAAGCTGTTCGTTAACGAATTACGGTGCGCCGTAGGGGCGGAGGGCGGGCGTTCGCAATGAACCCGCCCAGCGTAGCGCAGTGCAGCGTACGTGTCGTCGGGCGTGGGGGTTGACCGACCTCGCAAGAGGATAGAAATATTGTATTGCTCGAGGCCTTTCATTCCTCGAGGGCTTCCTCCACAGCACTCGTTCGACGACACGTCCGGATCTGACCGAGACGGACATGCAAAAAAACGGCCGTGGAACAAGTTGGGCAAAAAAACAACCGTGAATCTGCAATATACCGTCAGTAGGCTTGTAAGTTACCGACACCAGTGTCCACCCGTCTAGTAAGCTGTCCGTTAAAGGATGATTGTGCGCTCGCTACGAATCTGCCCAAGCGCAACGGGCGTTGTCTTAGCGTCGGACTTGGGGGCTGACCCACCTCGCAAGAGGTATGGTGTTGTATTGATCGAGGACTTTCACTCCTCGAGGTCTTCCTCCACCCGATGGCGCGACGGACTCACAACCAATGCGTACGGCGAGATGGAAATTCGGTAGTTACCTTTTGTAACTATCGACGCGGGGCACTGAGGGAGACGGACATGCAAAAAAACGTCGTTGGCGCGGGGTTGTCGGTCAATCGAGCAACCGTGAATCTGCAACATACCGTAGTAGGTTGTGAGTTACCGAGACCCGTTTCCAACCGTCTAGTAAGCTGTTCGTTAGAGGATGATTGTGCTCCGGACGGACGTGGGGGCTGACCCACCTCGCAAGAGGTATGGTATTGCATTGATCGAGGGATTCCACTCCTCGAGGGCTTCCTCCACCTCACCCGATGGCGAGACGGACTCACAACCAATGTGAGCGGCGAGATGGGAATTCAAGGGTTACCTTTCGTACCTATCGACGCGGGGCGTTCCTGCCGTGACGGCCAGCATCGGTGGGGACTCGTGCACGGATTCGTCCGGGCCGGGTTCCTATCGATCCTCGCTAAGCGATTGGGGCGTTTTTTGCGACGCGAGACGGTGTGTGAGTGGTTATCGGCGTGTGCGGTCAGGTTGGATCCCTGCTCGAGCAGCGACGTCCTGCCAAGCACGCCTCTTCATACAAGACGACACAAGGGCGCAAGGCCTTGGTCGCACGACGGTTTCCTGTGTTGCATACCTCGCACGGCACTGACGGCTTAACGTATTTGCATTTCGTTGCGCGCTCGTCTTCGCAACACGCGTGGATTTTGCGCGGGACGAACGGAGAAGGCATCGCCACGTTCCACGGTCGTCGCGAATCGTCGCGGCGGCCTTGGCACGAGGGCGACTGTCCGAGCTCTCGGATTCGGTCCACCTTGAGGGCAAGGGGCGTCGAGCTCCAATCTGCCCGTCCCGACGCGTTT
>NW_017619412.1:0-27711 GCF_001879475.1 Ipomoea nil
GCCGAGTCCCTCAGTCGAGGCGACTCCTCTTGGCTTTTTCACGGAAACGACTAAGGGTCTTGGCCCTTGTTTCCTAACTTTCTCTCGCCGAGTCCCTCAGTCGAGGCGACCCCTTAGGCTTTTTCTTTCTCAGAAACGTTTAGGGTCAGTGCCCCATAGTTTCTTTATATACTCGCCTCCCTCAGTCGAGGGCGACGCCTCTTGGCTTTTTCACGGAAACGACTAAGGGTCTGGGCCCTTGTTTCCTAACTTTCTCATGCCGAGTCCTCAGTCGAGGCGACCCCTTATCTTTTTCTTTCTCAGAAACGTTTAGGGTCAGTGCCCCATAGTTTCTTTATATACTCGACGAGTCCCTCAGTCGAGGCGACTCCTCTTGGCTTTTTCACAAAAACGACTAAGGGTCTGGCCCTTGTTTCCTAACTTTCTCTCGCCGAGTCCCTCAGTCGAGGCGACCCTTAGGCTTTTTCTTTCTCAGAAACGTTTAGGGTCAGTGCCCCATAGTTTCTTTATATACTCGCCGAGTCCCTCAGTCGAGGCGACCTCTTGGCTTTTTCACGGAAACGACTAAGGGTCTGGGCCCTTGTTTCCTAACTTTCTCTCGCCGAGTCCCTCAGTCGAGGCGACCCTTAGGCTTTTTCTTTCTCAGAAACGTTTAGGGTCAGTGCCCCATAGTTTCTTTATATACTCGACGACTCCCTCAGTCGAGGCGACTCCTCTTGCTTTTCACGGAAACGACTAAGGGTCTGGGCCCTTGTTTCCTAACTTTCTCTCGCCGAGTCCCTCAGTCGAGGCGACCCCTTAGCTTTTTCTTTCTCAGAAACGTTTAGGGTCAGTGCCCCATAGTTTTTATATACTCGCCGAGTCCCTCAGTCGAGGCGACGCCTCTTGGCTTTTTCACGGAAACGACTAAGGGTCTGGGCCCTTGTTTCCTAACTTTCTCTCGCCGAGTCCCTCAGTCGAGGCGACCCCTTAGGCTTTTTCTTTCTCAGAAACGTTTAGGGTCAGTGCCCATAGTTTCTTTATATACTCGCGAGTCCCTCAGTCGAGGCGACTCCTCTTGGCTTTTTCACGGAAACGACTAAGGTCTGGGCCCTTGTTTCCTAACTTTTCTCGCCGAGTCCCTCAGTCGAGGCGACCCCTTAGGCTTTTCTTTCTCAGAAACGTTTAGGGTCAGTGCCCATAGTTTCTTTATATACTCGCCGAGTCCCTCAGTCGAGGCGACTCCTCTTGCTTTTTCACGGAAACGACTAAGGGTCTTGGGCCCTTTGTTTCCTAACTTTCTCTCGCCGAGTCCCTCAGTCGAGGCGACCCCTTAGGCTTTTTCTTTCTCAGAAACTTTTAGGGTCAGTGCCCCATAGTTTCTTTATATACTCGCCGAGTCCCTCAGTCGAGGCGACGCCTCTTGGCTTTTTCACGGAAACGACTAAGGGTTTGGGCCCTTGTTTCCTAACTTTCTCATGGCCGAGTCCCTCAGTCGAGGCGACCCCTTATGCTTTTTCTTTCTCAGAAACGTTTAGGGTCAGTGCCCCATAGTTTCTTTATATACTCGACGACTCCCTCAGTCGAGGCGACTCCTCTTGGCTTTTTCACAAAAACGACTAAGGGTCTGGGCCCTTGTTTCCTAACTTTCTCTCGCCGAGTCCTCAGTCGAGGCGACTCCTTAGGCTTTTTCTTTTCTCAGAAACGTTTAGGGTCAGTGCCCATAGTTTTTTTATATACTCGCCGAGTCCCTCAGTCGAGGCGACCCTCTTGGCTTTTTCAGGGAAAACGACTAAGGGTTTGGGCCCTTGTTTCCTAACTTTCTCTCGCCGAGTCCTCAGTCGAGCGACCCCTTATGCTTTTTCTTTCTCAGAAACGTTAGGGTCAGTGCCCATAGTTTTCTTTAGATACTAGACGACTCCCTCAGTCGAGGCGACTCCTCTTGGCTTTTTCACGGAAACGACTAAGGGTCTAGGCCCTTGTTTCCTAACTTTCTCTCGCCGAGTGCCTCAGTCGAGGCGACCCCTTAGTATTTTTCTTTCTCAGAAACGTTTAGGGTCAGTGCCCCATAGTTTTTTTATATACTCGCCGAGTCCCTCAGTCGAGGCGACGCCTCTTGGTTTTTTCACGGAAACGACTAAGGGTCTGGGCCCTTGTTTCCTAACTTTCTCTCGCCGAGTCCCTCAGTCGAGGCGACCCCTTAGGCTTTTTCTTTCACAGAAACGTTTAGGATTAGTGTCCCATAGTTTCTTTATATACTCGCGGAGTCCCTCAGTCGAGGCGACTCCTCTTGGCTTTTTCACGGAAACGACTAAGGGTCTGGGCCCTTGTTTCCTAACTTTCTCTCACCGAGTCCCTCAGTCGAGGCGACCCCTTAGGCTTTTTCTTTCTTAGAAACGTTTAGGGTCAGTGCCCCATAGTTTCTTTATATATTCGCCGAGTCCCTCAGTCGAGGCGACTCCTCTTAGCTTTATCACTGAAACGACTACGGGTCTTGGCCCTTGTTTCCTAACTTTCTCTCGCCGAGTCCCTCAGTCGAGGCGACCCCTTAGGCTTTTTCTTTCTCAGAAACGTTTAGGGTCAGTGCCCCATAGTTTCTTTATATACTCGCCGAATCCCTCAGTCGAGGCGACGCCTCTTGGCTTTTTCACGGAAACGACTAAGGGTTTGGGCCCTTGTTTCTTAACTTTCTCATGCCGAGTCCGTCAGTCGAGGCGACCCCTTATGCATTTTCTTTCTCAGAAATGTTTAGGGTCAGTGCCCCATAGTTTCTTTATATACTCGACGACTCCCTCAGTCGAGGCGACTCCTCTTGGCTTTTTCTCAAAAACGACTAAGGGTCTGGGCCCTTGTTTCCTAACTTTCTCTCGCCGAGTCCCTCAGTCGAGGCGACTGCTTAGGCTTTTTCTTTCTCAGAAACGTTTAGGGTCAGTGCCCCATAGTTTCTTTATATACTCGCCGAGTCCCTCAGTCGAGGCGACGCCTCTTGGCTTTTTCAGGGAAACGACTAAGGGTTTGGGCCCTTGTTTCCTAACTTTCTCTCGCCGAGTCCCTGAGTCGAGGCGACCCCTTATGCTTTTTCTTTCTCAAAAACGTTTAGGGTCAGTGCCCCATAGTTTCTTTAGATACTCGACGACTCCCTCAGTCGAGGCGACTCCTCTTGGCTTTTTCACGGAAACGACTAAGGGTCTGGGCCCTTGTTTCCTTACTTTCTCTCGCCGAGTGCCTCAGTCGAGGCGACCCCTTAGACTTTTTCATTCTCAGAAACATTTAGGGTCAGTGCCCCATAGTTTCTTTATCTACTCGCCGAGTCCGTCAGCCGAGGCGACGCCTCTTGGCTTTTTCACGGAAACGACTAAGGGTTTGGGCCCTTGTTTCCTAACTTTCTCTCGCCGAGTCCCGCAGTCGAGGCGACCCCTTATGCTTTTTCTTTCATAGAAACGTTTAGGGTCAGTGCCCCATAGTTTCTATATATACTCGACGACTCCCTCAGTCGAGGCGACTCCTCTTGGCTTTTTCACGGAAACGACTAAGGGTCTGGGCCCTTGTTTCCTACCTTTCTCTCGCCGAGTGCCTCAGTCGAGGCGACCCCTTAGTCTTTTTCTTTCTCAGAAACGTTTAGGGTCAGTGCCCCATAGTTTTTTTATATACTCGCCGAGTCCCTCAGTCGAGGCGACTCCTCTTGGCTTTTTCACGGAAACGACTAAGGGTCTGGGCCCTTGTTTCCTAAGTTTCTCTCGCCGAGTCCCTCAGTCGAGGCGACCCCTTAGGCTTTTTCTTTCTCAGTAACGTTTAGGGTCAGTGCCCCATAGTTTCTTTATATACTTGCCTAGTCCATCAGTCGAGGCGACTCCTCTTGGCTTTTTCACGGAAACGACTAAGGTCTGGGCCCTTGTTTCCTAACTTTCTCTCGCCGAGTTCCTCAGTCGAGGCGACCCCTTATGCTTTTTCTTTCTCAGAAACGTTTAGGGTCAGTGCCCCATAGTTTCTTTATATACTCGACGACTCCCTCAGTCGAGGCGACTCCTCTTGGCTTTTTCACGGAAACGACTAAGGGTCTGGGCCCTTGTTTCCTAACTTTCTCTCGCCGAGTGCCCTCAGTCGAGGCGACCCTTAGGTCTTTTTCTTTCTCAGAAACGTTTAGGGTCAGTGCCCCATATGTTTCTTTATATACTCGCCGAGTCCCTCAGTCGAGGCGACTCCTCTTGGCTTTTTCACGGAAACGACTAAGGGTCTGGGCCCTTGTTTCCTAACTTTCTCTCGCCGAGTCCCTCAGTCGAGGCGACCCCTTAGGCTTTTTCTTTCTCAGAAACGTTTAGGGTCAGTGCCCCATAGTTTCTTTATATACTCGCCGAGTCCTCAGTCGAGGCGACTCCTCTTGGCTTTTTCACGGAAACGACTAAGGGTCTGGGCCCTTGTTTCCTAACTTTCTCTCGCCGAGTCCCTCAGTCGAGGCGACCCCTTAGGCTTTTTCTTTCTCAGAAACGTTTAGGGTCAGTGCCCATAGTTTTCTTTATATACTCGCCGAGTCCCTCAGTCGAGGCGACGCCTCTTGGCTTTTTCACGGAAACGACTAAGGGTCTGGGCCCTTGTTTCCTAACTTTCTCTCGCCGAGTCCCTCAGTCGAGGCGACCCCTTAGGCTTTTTCTTTCTCAGAAACGTTTTAGGGTCAGTGCCCCATAGTTTCTTTATATACTCGCGAGTCCCTCAGTCGAGGCGACTCCTCTTGGCTTTTTCACGGAAACGACTAAGGGTCTGGGCCCTTGTTTCCTAACTTTCTCTCGCCGAGTCCCTCAGTCGAGGCGACCCCTTAGGCTTTTTCTTTCTCAGAAACGTTTAGGGTTAGTGCCCCATAGTTTCTTTATATACTCGCCGAGTCCCTCAGTCGAGGCGACTCCTCTTGCTTTTTCACGGAAACGACTAAGGGTCTGGGCCCTTGTTTCCTAACTTTCTCTCGCCGAGTCCCTCAGTCGAGGCGACCCCTTAGGCTTTTTCTTTCTCAGAAACGTTTAGGGTCAGTGCCCCATAGTTTCTTTTATATACTAGCCGAATCCCTCAGTCGAGGCGACTCCTCTTAGGCTTTTTCACGGAAACGACTAAGGGTCTTGGGCCCTTGTTTCCATAACTTTCTCTCGCCGAGTCCCTCAGTCGAGGCGACCCTTAGGCTTTTTCTTTCTCAGAAACGTTTAGGGTCAGTGCCCCATAGTTTCTTTATATACTCGCCGAATCCCTCAGTCGAGGCGACGCCTCTTGGCTTTTTCACGGAAACGACTATGGGTTTGGGCCCTTGTTTCCTAACTTTCTCATCGCCGAGTCCCTCAGTCGAGGCGACCCCTTATGCTTTTTCTTTCTCAGAAACGTTTAGGGTCAGTGCCCCATAGTTTCTTTATATACTCGACGACTCCCTCAGTCGAGGCGACTCCTCTTGGCTTTTTCACAGAAACGACTAAGGGTCTGGGCCCTTGTTTCCTAACTTTCTCTCGCCGAGTCCCTCAGTCGAGGCGACCCCTTAGTCATTTTCTTTCTCAGAAACGTTTAGGGTCAGTGCCCCATAGTTTCTTTATATACTCGCCGAGTCCCTCAGTCGAGGCGACTCCTCTTGGCTTTTTTCACGGAAACGACTAAGGGTCTGGGCCCTTGTTTCCTAACTTTCTCTCGCCGAGTCCCTCAGTCGAGGCGACCCCTTAGTGCTTTTTCTTTCTCAGAAACGTTTAGGGTCAGTGCCCCATAGTTTCTTTATATACTCGCCGAGTCCCTCAGTCGAGGCGACTGCCTCTTGGCTTTTTCACCGGAAACGACTAAGGGTCTTGGGCCCTTGTTTCCTAACTTTCTCTCGCCGAGTCCTCAGTCGAGGCGACCCCTTATGCTTTTTCTTTCTCAGAAACGTTTAGGGTCAGTGCCCCATAGTTTCTTTATATACTCCGACGACTCCCTCAGTCGAGGCGACTCCTCTTGGCTTTTTCACGGAAACGACTAAGGGTCTGGGCCCTTGTTTCCTAACTTTCTCTCGCCGAGTCCCTCAGTCGAGGCGACCCCTTAGGCTTTTTCTTTCTCAGAAACGTTTAGGGTCAGTGCCCATAGTTTCTTTATATACTCGCCGAGTCCCTCAGTCGAGGCGACGCCTCTTGGCTTTTTCACGGAAACGACTAAGGGTCTGGGCCCTTGTTTCCTAACTTTCTCTCGCCGAGTCCCTCAGTCGAGGCGACCCCTTAGGCTTTTTCTTTCTCAGAAACGTTTAGGGTTCAGTGCCCCATAGTTTCTTTATATACTCGCCGAGTCCCTCAGTCGAGGCGACTCCTCTTGGCTTTTTCACGGAAACGACTAAGGGTCTGGGCCCTTGTTTCCTAACTTTCTCTCGCCGAGTCCCTCAGTCGAGGCGACCCCTTAGGCTTTTTCTTTCTCAGAAACGTTTAGGGTCAGTGCCCCATAGTTTCTTTATATACTCGCCGAGTCCCTCAGTCGAGGCGACTCCTCTTGGCTTTTTCACGGAAACGACTAAGGGTCTGGGCCCTTGTTTCCTAACTTTCTCTCGCCGAGTCCCTCAGTCGAGGCGACCCCTTAGGCTTTTTCTTTCTCAGAAACGTTTAGGGTCAGTGCCCCATAGTTTCTTTATATACTCGCCGAAGTCCCTCAGTCGAGGCGACGCCTCTTGGCTTTTTCACGGAAACGACTAAGGGTCTGGGCCCTTGTTTCCTAACTTTCTCATCGCCGAGTCCCTCAGTCGAGGCGACCCCTTATGCTTTTTCTTTCTCAGAAACGTTTAGGGTCAGTGCCCCATAGTTTCTTTATATACTCGACGACTCCCTCAGTCGAGGCGACTCCTCTTGGCTTTTTCACGGAAAACGACTAAGGGTCTGGGCCCTTGTTTCCTAACTTTCTCTCGCCGAGTCCCTCAGTCGAGGCGACCCCTTAGGCTTTTTCTTTCTCAGAAACGTTTAGGGTTCAGTGCCCCATAGTTTCTTTATATACTCGCCGAGTCCCTCAGTCGAGGCGACGCCTCTTGGCTTTTTCACGGGAAACGACTAAGGGTTTGGGCCCTTGTTTCCTAACTTTCTCTCAGCCGAGTCCCTCAGTCGAGGCGACCCCTTATGCTTTTTCTTTCTCAGAAACGTTTAGGGTCAGTGCCCCATAGTTTCTTTATATACTCGCGACTCCCTCAGTCGAGCGACTCCTCTTGCTTTTTCACGGAAACGACTAAGGGTCTGGCCCTTGTTTCCTAACTTTCTCTCGCCGAGTGCCCTCAGTCGAGGCGACCCCTTAGGTCTTTTTCTTTCTCAGAAACGTTTAGGGTCAGTGCCCCATAGTTTTTTTATATACTCGCCGAGTCCCTCAGTCGAGGCGACTCCTCTTTGCTTTTTCACGGAAACGACTAAGGGTCTTGGGCCCTTGTTTCCTAACTTTCTCTCGCCGAGTCCCTCAGTCGAGGCGACCCCTTAGGCTTTTTCTTTCTCAGAAACGTTTAGGGTCAGTGCCCCATAGTTTCTTTATATACTCGCCGAGTCCCTCAGTCGAGGCGACTGCCTCTTGGCTTTTTCACGGAAACGACTAAGGGTCTGGGCCCTTGTTTCCTAACTTTCTCTCGCCGAGTCCCTCAGTCGAGGCGACCCCTTAGCTTTTTCTTTCTCAGAAACGTTTAGGGTCAGTGCCCCATAGTTTCTTTATATACTCGCCGAGTCCCTCAGTCGAGGCGACTCCTCTTGGCTTTTTCACGGAAACGACTAAGGGTCTTGGGCCCCTTGTTTCCTAACTTTCTCTCGCCGAGTCCCTCAGTCGAGGCGACCCCTTAGGCTTTTTCTTTCTCAGAAACGTTTAGGGTCAGTGCCCCATAGTTTCTTTATATACTCGCCGAGTCCCTCAGTCGAGGCGACTCCTCTTGGCTTTTTCACGGAAACGACTAAGGGTCTTGGGCCCTTGTTTCCTAACTTTCTCTCGCCGAGTCCCTCAGTCGAGGCGACCCCTTAGGCTTTTTCTTTCTCAGAAACGTTTAGGGTCAGTGCCCCATAGTTTCTTTATATACTCGACCGATCCCTCAGTCGAGGCGACTCCTCTTGGCTTTTTCACGGAAACGACTAAGGGTCTGGGCCCTTGTTTCCTAACTTTCTCTCGCCGAGTCCCTCAGTCGAGGCGACCCCTTAGGCTTTTTCTTTCTCAGAAACGTTTAGGGTCAGTGCCCCATAGTTTCTTTATATACTCGCCGAGTCCCTCAGTCGAGGCGACGCCTCTTGGCTTTTTCACGGGAAACGACTAAGGGTCTGGGCCCTTGTTTCCTAACTTTCTCTCGCCGAGTCCCTCAGTCGAGGCGACCCCTTATGCTTTTTCTTTCTCAGAAACGTTTAGGGTCAGTGCCCCATAGTTTCTTTATATACTCGACGACTCCCTCAGTCGAGGCGACTCCTCTTGGCTTTTTCACGGAAACGACTAAGGGTCTGGGCCCTTGTTTCCTAACTTTCTCTCGCCGAGTCCCTCAGTCGAGGCGACCCCTTAGTCTTTTTCTTTCTCAGAAACGTTTAGGGTCAGTGCCCCATAGTTTCTTTATATACTCGCCGAGTCCCTCAGTCGAGGCGACTCCTCTTGGCTTTTTCACGGAAACGACTAAGGGTCTGGGCCCTTGTTTCCTAACTTTCTCTCGCCGAGTCCCTCAGTCGAGGCGACCCCTTAGGCTTTTTCTTTCTCAGAAACGTTTAGGGTCAGTGCCCCATAGTTTCTTTATATACTCGCCGAGTCCCTCAGTCGAGGCGACTCCTCTTGGCTTTTTCACGAAACGACTAAGGGTCTGGGCCCTTGTTTCCTAACTTTCTCATCGCCGAGTCCCTCAGTCGAGGCGACCCCTTAGGCTTTTTCTTTCTCAGAAACGTTTAGGGTCAGTGCCCCATAGTTTCTTTATATACTCGCCGAGTCCCTCAGTCGAGGCGACTCCTCTTGGCTTTTTCACGGAAACGACTAAGGGTCTGGGCCCTTGTTTCCTAACTTTCTCTCGCCGAGTCCCTCAGTCGAGGCGACCCCTTAGTGCTTTTTCTTTCTCAGAAACGTTTAGGGTCAGTGCCCCATAGTTTCTTTATATACTCGCCGAGTCCCTCAGTCGAGGCGACTCCTCTTGGCTTTTTCACGGAAACGACTAAGGGTCTGGGCCCTTGTTTCCTAACTTTCTCTCGCCGAGTCCCTCAGTCGAGGCGACCCCTTAGTCTTTTTCTTTCTCAGAAACGTTTAGGGTCAGTGCCCCATAGTTTCTTTATATACTCGCCGAGTCCCTCAGTCGAGGCGACTCCTCTTGGCTTTTTCACGGAAACGACTAAGGGTCTGGGCCCTTGTTTCCTAACTTTCTCTCGCCGAGTCCCTCAGTCGAGGCGACCCCTTAGGCTTTTTCTTTCTCAGAAACGTTTAGGGTCAGTGCCCCATAGTTTCTTTATATACTCGCCGAGTCCTCAGTCGAGGCGACGCCTCTTGGCTTTTTCACGGAAACGACTAAGGGTCTGGGCCCTTGTTTCCTAACTTTCTCTCGCCGAGTCCCTCAGTCGAGGCGACCCCTTAGGCTTTTTCTTTCTCAGAAACGTTTAGGGTCAGTGCCCCATAGTTTCTTTATATACTCGCCGAGTCCCTCAGTCGAGGCGACTCCTCTTGGCTTTTTCACGGAAACGACTAAGGGTCTGGGCCCTTGTTTCCTAACTTTCTCTCGCCGAGTCCCTCAGTCGAGGCGACCCTTAGGCTTTTTCTTTCTCAGAAACGTTTAGGGTCAGTGCCCCATAGTTTCTTTATATACTCGCCGAGTCCCTCAGTCGAGGCGACTCCTCTTGGCTTTTTCACGGAAACGACTAAGGGTCTGGGCCCTTGTTTCCTAACTTTCTCTCGCCGAGTCCCTCAGTCGAGGCGACCCCTTATGCTTTTTCTTTCTCAGAAACGTTTAGGGTCAGTGCCCCATAGTTTCTTTATATACTCGCCGACTCCCTCAGTCGAGGCGACTCCTCTTGGCTTTTTCACGGAAACGACTAAGGGTCTGGGCCCTTGTTTCCTAACTTTCTCTCGCCGAGTCCCTCAGTCGAGGCGACCCCTTAGGCTTTTTCTTTCTCAGAAACGTTTAGGGTCAGTGCCCCATAGTTTCTTTATATACTCGCCGAGTCCCTCAGTCGAGGCGACGCCTCTTGGCTTTTTCACGGAAACGACTAAGGGTCTGGGCCCTTGTTTCCTAACTTTCTCTCGCCGAGTCCCTCAGTCGAGGCGACCCCTTATGCTTTTTCTTTCTCAGAAACGTTTAGGGTCAGTGCCCCATAGTTTCTTTATATACTCGCGAGTCCCTCAGTCGAGGCGACTCCTCTTGGCTTTTTCACGGAAACGACTAAGGGTCTGGGCCCTTGTTTCCTAACTTTCTCTCGCCGAGTCCCTCAGTCGAGGCGACCCCTTAGGCTTTTTCTTTCTCAGAAACGTTTAGGGTCAGTGCCCCATAGTTTCTTTATATACTCGCCGAGTCCCTCAGTCGAGGCGACGCCTCTTGGCTTTTTCACGGAAACGACTAAGGGTCTGGGCCCTTGTTTCCTAACTTTCTCTCGCCGAGTCCCTCAGTCGAGGCGACCCCTTAGGCTTTTTCTTTCTCAGAAACGTTTAGGGTCAGTGCCCCATAGTTTCTTTATATACTCGCCGAGTCCCTCAGTCGAGGCGACTCCTCTTGGCTTTTTCACGGAAACGACTAAGGGTCTGGGCCCTTGTTTCCTAACTTTCTCTCGCCGAGTCCTCAGTCGAGGCGACCCCTTAGCTTTTTCTTTCTCAGAAACGTTTAGGGTCAGTGCCCCATAGTTTTCTTTATATACTCGCCGAGTCCCTCAGTCGAGGCGACTCCTCTTGGCTTTTTCACGGAAACGACTAAGGGTCTGGGCCCTTGTTTCCTAACTTTCTCTCGCCGAGTCCCTCAGTCGAGGCGACCCCTTAGTCTTTTTCTTTCTCAGAAACGTTTAGGGTCAGTGCCCCATAGTTTTTTATATACTCGCCGAGTCCCTCAGTCGAGGCGACTCCTCTTGGCTTTTTCACGGAAACGACTAAGGGTCTGGGCCCTTGTTTCCTAACTTTCTCTCGCCGAGTCCCTCAGTCGAGGCGACCCCTTATGCTTTTTCTTTCTCAGAAACGTTTAGGGTCAGTGCCCCATAGTTTCTTTATATACTCGCCGAGTCCCTCAGTCGAGGCGACTCCTCTTGGCTTTTTCACGGAAACGACTAAGGGTCTGGGCCCTTGTTTCCTAACTTTCTCTCGCCGAGTCCCTCAGTCGAGGCGACCCTTAGTGCTTTTTCTTTCTCAGAAACGTTTAGGGTCAGTGCCCCATAGTTTCTTTATATACTCGCCGAGTCCCTCAGTCGAGGCGACTGCCTCTTGGCTTTTTCACGGAAACGACTAAGGGTCTGGGCCCTTGTTTCCTAACTTTCTCTCGCCGAGTCCCTCAGTCGAGGCGACCCCTTAGGCTTTTTCTTTCTCAGAAACGTTTAGGGTCAGTGCCCCATAGTTTCTTTATATACTCGCCGAGTCCCTCAGTCGAGGCGACTCCTCTTGGCTTTTTCACGGAAACGACTAAGGGTCTGGGCCCTTGTTTCCTAACTTTCTCTCGCCGAGTCCCTCAGTCGAGGCGACCCCTTAGCTTTTTCTTTCTCAGAAACGTTTAGGGTCAGTGCCCCATAGTTTCTTTATATACTCGCCGAGTCCCTCAGTCGAGGCGACTCCTCTTGGCTTTTTCACGGAAACGACTAAGGGTCTGGGCCCTTGTTTCCTAACTTTCTCTCGCCGAGTCCCTCAGTCGAGGCGACCCCTTATGGCTTTTTCTTTCTCAGAAACGTTTAGGGTCAGTGCCCCATAGTTTCTTTATATACTCGCCGAGTCCCTCAGTCGAGGCGACTCCTCTTGGCTTTTTCACGGAAACGACTAAGGGTCTGGGCCCTTGTTTCCTAACTTTCTCTCGCCGAGTCCCTCAGTCGAGGCGACCCCTTAGGCTTTTTCTTTCTCAGAAACGTTTAGGGTCAGTGCCCCATAGTTTCTTTATATACTCGCCGAGTCCCTCAGTCGAGGCGACTCCTCTTGGCTTTTTCACGGAAACGACTAAGGGTCTGGGCCCTTGTTTCCTAACTTTCTCTCGCCGAGTCCCTCAGTCGAGGCGACCCCTTAGGCTTTTTCTTTCTCAGAAACGTTTAGGGTCAGTGCCCCATAGTTTCTTTATATACTCGCCGAGTCCCTCAGTCGAGGCGACTCCTCTTGGCTTTTTCACGGAAACGACTAAGGGTCTGGGCCCTTGTTTCCTAACTTTCTCTCGCCGAGTCCCTCAGTCGAGGCGACCCCTTAGGCTTTTTCTTTCTCAGAAACGTTTAGGGTCAGTGCCCCATAGTTTCTTTATATACTCGCCGAGTCCCTCAGTCGAGGCGACTCCTCTTGGCTTTTTCACGGAAACGACTAAGGGTCTGGGCCCTTGTTTCCTAACTTTCTCTCGCCGAGTCCCTCAGTCGAGGCGACCCTTAGGCTTTTTCTTTCTCAGAAACGTTTAGGGTCAGTGCCCCATAGTTTCTTTATATACTCGCCGAGTCCCTCAGTCGAGGCGACGCCTCTTGGCTTTTTCACGGAAACGACTAAGGGTTTGGGCCCTTGTTTCCTAACTTTCTCATCGCCGAGTCCCTCAGTCGAGGCGACCCCTTATGCTTTTTCTTTCTCAGAAACGTTTAGGGTCAGTGCCCCATAGTTTCTTTATATACTCGACGACTCCCTCAGTCGAGGCGACTCCTCTTGGCTTTTTCACGGAAACGACTAAGGGTCTGGGCCCTTGTTTCCTAACTTTCTCTCGCCGAGTCCTCAGTCGAGGCGACCCCTTAGGCTTTTTCTTTCTCAGAAACGTTTAGGGTCAGTGCCCCATAGTTTCTTTATATACTCGCCGAGTCCCTCAGTCGAGGCGACGCCTCTTGGCTTTTTCACGGAAACGACTAAGGGTCTGGGCCCTTGTTTCCTAACTTTCTCTCGCCGAGTCCCTCAGTCGAGGCGACCCCTTATGCTTTTTCTTTCTCAGAAACGTTTAGGGTCAGTGCCCCATAGTTTCTTTATATACTCGCCGAGTCCCTCAGTCGAGGCGACTCCCTCTTGGCTTTTTCACGGAAACGACTAAGGGTCTGGGCCCTTGTTTCCTAACTTTCTCTCGCCGAGTCCCTCAGTCGAGGCGACCCCTTAGGCTTTTTCTTTCTCAGAAACGTTTAGGGTCAGTGCCCCATAGTTTCTTTATATACTCGCCGAGTCCCTCAGTCGAGGCGACTCCTCTTGGCTTTTTCACGGAAACGACTAAGGGTCTGGGCCCTTGTTTCCTAACTTTCTCTCGCCGAGTCCCTCAGTCGAGGCGACCCCTTAGGCTTTTTCTTTCTCAGAAACGTTTAGGGTCAGTGCCCCATAGTTTCTTTATATACTCGCCGAGTCCCTCAGTCGAGGCGACTCCTCTTGGCTTTTTCACGGAAACGACTAAGGGTCTGGGCCCTTGTTTCCTAACTTTCTCTCGCCGAGTCCCTCAGTCGAGGCGACCCCTTAGTCTTTTTCTTTCTCAGAAACGTTTAGGGTCAGTGCCCCATAGTTTCTTTATATACTCGCCGAGTCCCTCAGTCGAGGCGACTCCTCTTGGCTTTTTCACGGAAACGACTAAGGGTCTGGGCCCTTGTTTCCTAACTTTCTCTCGCCGAGTCCCTCAGTCGAGGCGACCCCTTAGGCTTTTTCTTTCTCAGAAACGTTTAGGGTCAGTGCCCCATAGTTTCTTTATATACTCGCCGAGTCCCTCAGTCGAGGCGACGCCTCTTGGCTTTTTCACGGAAACGACTAAGGGTCTGGGCCCTTGTTTCCTAACTTTCTCTCGCCGAGTCCCTCAGTCGAGGCGACCCCTTAGTGCTTTTTCTTTCTCAGAAACGTTTAGGGTCAGTGCCCCATAGTTTCTTTATATACTCGCCGAGTCCCTCAGTCGAGGCGACTCCTCTTGGCTTTTTCACGGAAACGACTAAGGGTCTGGGCCCTTGTTTCCTAACTTTCTCTCGCCGAGTCCCTCAGTCGAGGCGACCCCTTAGGCTTTTTCTTTCTCAGAAACGTTTAGGGTCAGTGCCCCATAGTTTCTTTATATACTCGCCGAGTCCCTCAGTCGAGGCGACTCCTCTTGGCTTTTTCACGGAAACGACTAAGGGTCTGGGCCCTTGTTTCCTAACTTTCTCTCGCCGAGTCCCTCAGTCGAGGCGACCCCTTAGTGCTTTTTCTTTCTCAGAAACGTTTAGGGTCAGTGCCCCATAGTTTCTTTATATACTCGCCGAGTCCCTCAGTCGAGGCGACTCCTCTTGGCTTTTTCACGGAAACGACTAAGGGTCTGGGCCCTTGTTTCCTAACTTTCTCTCGCCGAGTCCCTCAGTCGAGGCGACCCCTTAGTGCTTTTTCTTTCTCAGAAACGTTTAGGGTCAGTGCCCCATAGTTTCTTTATATACTCGCCGAGTCCCTCAGTCGAGGCGACTCCTCTTGGCTTTTTCACGGAAACGACTAAGGGTCTGGGCCCTTGTTTCCTAACTTTCTCTCGCCGAGTCCCTCAGTCGAGGCGACCCCTTAGGCTTTTTCTTTCTCAGAAACGTTTAGGGTCAGTGCCCCATAGTTTCTTTATATACTCGCCGAGTCCCTCAGTCGAGGCGACTCCTCTTGGCTTTTTCACGGAAACGACTAAGGGTCTGGGCCCTTGTTTCCTAACTTTCTCTCGCCGAGTCCCTCAGTCGAGGCGACCCCTTAGGCTTTTTCTTTCTCAGAAACGTTTAGGGTCAGTGCCCCATAGTTTCTTTATATACTCGCCGAGTCCCTCAGTCGAGGCGACTCCTCTTGGCTTTTTCACGGAAACGACTAAGGGTCTGGGCCCTTGTTTCCTAACTTTCTCTCGCCGAGTCCCTCAGTCGAGGCGACCCTTAGGCTTTTTCTTTCTCAGAAACGTTTAGGGTCAGTGCCCCATAGTTTCTTTATATACTCGCCGAGTCCCTCAGTCGAGGCGACGCCTCTTGGCTTTTTCACGGAAACGACTAAGGGTCTGGGCCCTTGTTTCCTAACTTTCTCTCGCCGAGTCCCTCAGTCGAGGCGACCCCTTAGGCTTTTTCTTTCTCAGAAACGTTTAGGGTCAGTGCCCCATAGTTTCTTTATATACTCGCGAGTCCCTCAGTCGAGGCGACTCCTCTTGGCTTTTTCACGGAAACGACTAAGGGTCTGGGCCCTTGTTTCCTAACTTTCTCTCGCCGAGTCCCTCAGTCGAGGCGACCCTTAGGCTTTTTCTTTCTCAGAAACGTTTAGGGTCAGTGCCCCATAGTTTCTTTATATACTCGCCGAGTCCCTCAGTCGAGGCGACTCCTCTTGGCTTTTTCACGGAAACGACTAAGGGTCTGGGCCCTTGTTTCCTAACTTTCTCTCGCCGAGTCCCTCAGTCGAGGCGACCCCTTAGGCTTTTTCTTTCTCAGAAACGTTTAGGGTCAGTGCCCCATAGTTTCTTTATATACTCGCCGAGTCCCTCAGTCGAGGCGACTCCTCTTGGCTTTTTCACGGAAACGACTAAGGGTCTGGGCCCTTGTTTCCTAACTTTCTCTCGCCGAGTCCCTCAGTCGAGGCGACCCCTTATGCTTTTTCTTTCTCAGAAACGTTTAGGGTCAGTGCCCCATAGTTTCTTTATATACTCGCCGACTCCCTCAGTCGAGGCGACTCCTCTTGGCTTTTTCACGGAAACGACTAAGGGTCTGGGCCCTTGTTTCCTAACTTTCTCTCGCCGAGTCCCTCAGTCGAGGCGACCCCTTAGTCTTTTTCTTTCTCAGAAACGTTTAGGGTCAGTGCCCCATAGTTTCTTTATATACTCGCCGAGTCCCTCAGTCGAGGCGACTCCTCTTGGCTTTTTCACGGAAACGACTAAGGGTCTGGGCCCTTGTTTCCTAACTTTCTCTCGCCGAGTCCCTCAGTCGAGGCGACCCCTTAGGCTTTTTCTTTCTCAGAAACGTTTAGGGTCAGTGCCCCATAGTTTCTTTATATACTCGCCGAGTCCCTCAGTCGAGGCGACTCCTCTTGGCTTTTTCACGGAAACGACTAAGGGTCTGGGCCCTTGTTTCCTAACTTTCTCTCGCCGAGTCCCTCAGTCGAGGCGACCCCTTATGCTTTTTCTTTCTCAGAAACGTTTAGGGTCAGTGCCCCATAGTTTCTTTATATACTCGACGAGTCCCTCAGTCGAGGCGACTCCTCTTGGCTTTTTCACGGAAACGACTAAGGGTCTGGGCCCTTGTTTCCTAACTTTCTCTCGCCGAGTCCCTCAGTCGAGGCGACCCCTTAGTGCTTTTTCTTTCTCAGAAACGTTTAGGGTCAGTGCCCCATAGTTTCTTTATATACTCGCCGAGTCCCTCAGTCGAGGCGACGCCTCTTGGCTTTTTCACGGAAACGACTAAGGGTCTGGGCCCTTGTTTCCTAACTTTCTCTCGCCGAGTCCCTCAGTCGAGGCGACCCCTTATGCTTTTTCTTTCTCAGAAACGTTTAGGGTCAGTGCCCCATAGTTTCTTTATATACTCGACGACTCCCTCAGTCGAGGCGACTCCTCTTGGCTTTTTCACGGAAACGACTAAGGGTCTGGGCCCTTGTTTCCTAACTTTCTCTCGCCGAGTCCCTCAGTCGAGGCGACCCCTTAGGCTTTTTCTTTCTCAGAAACGTTTAGGGTCAGTGCCCCATAGTTTCTTTATATACTCGCCGAGTCCCTCAGTCGAGGCGACTCCTCTTGGCTTTTTCACGGAAACGACTAAGGGTCTGGGCCCTTGTTTCCTAACTTTCTCTCGCCGAGTCCCTCAGTCGAGGCGACCCCTTAGTGCTTTTTCTTTCTCAGAAACGTTTAGGGTCAGTGCCCCATAGTTTCTTTATATACTCGCCGAGTCCCTCAGTCGAGGCGACTCCTCTTGGCTTTTTCACGGAAACGACTAAGGGTCTGGGCCCTTGTTTCCTAACTTTCTCTCGCCGAGTCCCTCAGTCGAGGCGACCCCTTAGGCTTTTTCTTTCTCAGAAACGTTTAGGGTCAGTGCCCCATAGTTTCTTTATATACTCGCCGAGTCCCTCAGTCGAGGCGACTCCTCTTGGCTTTTTCACGGAAACGACTAAGGGTCTGGGCCCTTGTTTCCTAACTTTCTCTCGCCGAGTCCCTCAGTCGAGGCGACCCCTTAGGCTTTTTCTTTCTCAGAAACGTTTAGGGTCAGTGCCCCATAGTTTCTTTATATACTCGCCGAGTCCCTCAGTCGAGGCGACTCCTCTTGGCTTTTTCACGGAAACGACTAAGGGTCTGGGCCCTTGTTTCCTAACTTTCTCTCGCCGAGTCCCTCAGTCGAGGCGACCCCTTAGCTTTTTCTTTCTCAGAAACGTTTAGGGTCAGTGCCCCATAGTTTCTTTATATACTCGCCGAGTCCCTCAGTCGAGGCGACTCCTCTTGGCTTTTTCACGGAAACGACTAAGGGTCTGGGCCCTTGTTTCCTAACTTTCTCTCGCCGAGTCCCTCAGTCGAGGCGACCCCTTAGGCTTTTTCTTTCTCAGAAACGTTTAGGGTCAGTGCCCCATAGTTTCTTTATATACTCGCCGAGTCCCTCAGTCGAGGCGACTCCTCTTGGCTTTTTCACGGAAACGACTAAGGGTCTGGGCCCTTGTTTCCTAACTTTCTCTCGCCGAGTCCCTCAGTCGAGGCGACCCCTTAGGCTTTTTCTTTCTCAGAAACGTTTAGGGTCAGTGCCCCATAGTTTCTTTATATACTCGCCGAGTCCCTCAGTCGAGGCGACTCCTCTTGGCTTTTTCACGGAAACGACTAAGGGTCTGGGCCCTTGTTTCCTAACTTTCTCTCGCCGAGTCCCTCAGTCGAGGCGACCCCTTAGGCTTTTTCTTTCTCAGAAACGTTTAGGGTCAGTGCCCCATAGTTTCTTTATATACTCGCCGAGTCCCTCAGTCGAGGCGACTCCTCTTGGCTTTTTCACGGAAACGACTAAGGGTCTGGGCCCTTGTTTCCTAACTTTCTCTCGCCGAGTCCCTCAGTCGAGGCGACCCCTTAGGCTTTTTCTTTCTCAGAAACGTTTAGGGTCAGTGCCCCATAGTTTCTTTATATACTCGCCGAGTCCCTCAGTCGAGGCGACGCCTCTTGGCTTTTTCACGGAAACGACTAAGGGTCTGGGCCCTTGTTTCCTAACTTTCTCTCGCCGAGTCCCTCAGTCGAGGCGACCCCTTATAGCTTTTTCTTTCTCAGAAACGTTTAGGGTCAGTGCCCCATAGTTTCTTTATATACTCGACGACTCCCTCAGTCGAGGCGACTCCTCTTGGACTTTTTCACGGAAACGACTAAGGGTCTGGGCCCTTGTTTCCTAACTTTCTCTCGCCGAGTCCCTCAGTCGAGGCGACCCCTTAGTCTTTTTCTTTCTCAGTAAACGTTTAGGGTCAGTGCCCCATAGTTTCTTTATATACTCGCCGAGTCCCTCAGTCGAGGCGACGCCTCTTGGCTTTTTCACGGAAACGACTAAGGGTCTGGGCCCTTGTTTCCTAACTTTCTCTCGCCGAGTCCCTCAGTCGAGGCGACCCCTTAGTGCTTTTTCTTTCTCAGAAACGTTTAGGGTCAGTGCCCCATAGTTTCTTTATATACTCGCGAGTCCCTCAGTCGAGGCGACTCCTCTTGGCTTTTTCACGGAAACGACTAAGGGTCTGGGCCCTTGTTTCCTAACTTTCTCTCGCCGAGTGCCCTCAGTCGAGGCGACCCCTTAGTCTTTTTCTTTCTCAGAAACGTTTAGGGTCAGTGCCCCATAGTTTTTTTATATACTCGCCGAGTCCCTCAGTCGAGGCGACTCCTCTTGGCTTTTTCACGGAAACGACTAAGGGTCTGGGCCCTTGTTTCCTAACTTTCTCTCGCCGAGTCCCTCAGTCGAGGCGACCCTTTAGGCTTTTTCTTTCTCAGAAACGTTTAGGGTCAGTGCCCCATAGTTTCTTTATATACTTCGCCGAGTCCATCAGTCGAGGCGACCCTCTTGGCTTTTTCACGGAAACGACTAAGGGTCTGGGCCCTTGTTTCCTAACTTTCTCTCGCCGAGTCCCTCAGTCGAGGCGACCCCTTAGGCTTTTTCTTTCTCAGAAACGTTTAGGGTCAGTGCCCCTATAGTTTCTTTATATACTCGCCGAGTCCCTCAGTCGAGGCGACGCCTCTTGGCTTTTTCACGGAAACGACTAAGGGTTTGGGCCCTTGTTTCCTAACTTTCTGTCGCCGAGTCCCTCAGTCGAGGCGACCCCTTATACTTTTTCTTTCTCAGAAACGTTTAGGGTCAGTGCCCCATAGTTTCTTTATATACTCGACGACTCCCTCAGTCGAGGCGACTCCTCTTGACTTTTTCACGGAAACGACTAAGGGTTTGGGCCCTTGTTTCCTAACTTTCTCTCGCCGAGTCCCTCAGTCGAGGCGACCCCTTAGGCTTTTTCTTTCTCATGAAACGTTTAGGGTCAGAGCCCCATAGTTTCTTTATATACTCGACCGAGTCCCTCAGTCGAGGCGACTCCTCTTGGCTTTTTCACAGGAAACGACTAAGGGTCTGGGCCCTTGTTTCCTACACTTTCTCTCGCCGAGTCCCTCAGTCGAGGCGACTCCTTAGGCTTTTTGCTTTCTCAGAAATCGTTTAGGGTCAGTGCCCCATAGTTTCTTTATATACTCGCCGAGTCCCTCAGTCGAGGCGACTCCTCTTGGCTTTTTCACGGAAACGACTAAGGGTCTGGTCCCTTGTTTCCTAACTTTCTCTCGCCGAGTCCCTCAGTCGAGGCGACCCCATAGGCTTTTTCTTTCTCAGAAACGTTTAGGGTCAGTAGCCCCATAGTTTCTTTATATACTCGACCGAGTCCCTCAGTCGAGGCGACTCCTCTTAGCTTTTTCACGGAAACGACTAAGGGTCTGGGCCCTTGTTTCCTAACTTTCTCTCGCCGAGTCCCTCAGTCGAGGCGACCCCTTAGGCTTTTTCTTTCTCAGAAACGTTTAGGGTCAGTGCCCCATAGTTTCTTTATATACTCGCCGAGTCCCTCAGTCGAGGCGACGCCTCTTGGCTTTTTCACGGAAACGACTAAGGGTCTGGGCCCTTGTTTCCTAACTTTCTCTCGCCGAGTCCCTCAGTCGAGGCGACCCCTTATAGCTTTTTCTTTCTCAGAAACGTTTAGGGTCAGTGCCCCATAGTTTCTTTATATACTCGACGACTCCCTCAGTCGAGGCGACTCCTCTTGACTTTTTCACGGAAACGACTAAGGGTCTGGGCCCTTGTTTCCTAACTTTCTCTCGCCGAGTCCCTCAGTCGAGGCGACCCCTTAGTCTTTTTCTTTCTCATGAAACGTTTAGGGTCAGTGCCCCATAGTTTCTTTATATACTCGCCGAGTCCCTCAGTCGAGGCGACGCCTCTTGGCTTTTTCACGGAAACGACTAAGGGTCTGGGCCCTTGTTTCCTAACTTTCTCTCGCCGAGTCCCTCAGTCGAGGCGACCCCTTAGTGCTTTTTCTTTCTCAGAAACGTTTAGGGTCAGTGCCCCATAGTTTCTTTATATACTCGCGAGTCCCTCAGTCGAGGCGACTCCTCTTGGCTTTTTCACGGAAACGACTAAGGGTCTGGGCCCTTGTTTCCTAACTTTCTCTCGCCGAGTGCCTCAGTCGAGGCGACCCCTTAGGTCTTTTTCTTTCTCAGAAACGTTTAGGGTCAGTGCCCCATAGTTTCTTTATATACTCGCCGAGTCCCTCAGTCGAGGCGACTCCTCTTGGCTTTTTCACGGAAACGACTAAGGGTCTGGGCCCTTGTTTCCTAACTTTCTCTCGCCGAGTCCCTCAGTCGAGGCGACCCCTTTAGGCTTTTTCTTTCTCAGAAACGTTTAGGGTCAGTGCCCCATAGTTTCTTTATATACTCGCCGAGTCCCATCAGTCGAGGCGACCCCTCTTGGCTTTTTCACGGAAACGACTAAGGGTCTGGGCCCTTGTTTCCTAACTTTCTCTCGCCGAGTCCCTCAGTCGAGGCGACCCCTTAGGCTTTTTCTTTCTCAGAAACGTTTAGGGTCAGTGCCCCTATAGTTTCTTTATATACTCGCCGAGTCCCTCAGTCGAGGCGACGCCTCTTGGCTTTTTCACGGAAACGACTAAAGGGTTTGGGCCCTTGTTTCCTAACTTTCTCGTCGCCGAGTCCCTCAGTCGAGGCGACCCCTTATAGCTTTTTCTTTCTCAGAAACGTTTAGGGTCAGTGCCCCATAGTTTCTTTATATACTCGACCGACTCCCTCAGTCGAGGCGACTCCTCTTGACTTTTTCACGGAAACGACTAAGGGTCTGGGCCCTTGTTTCCTAACTTTCTCTCGCCGAGTCCCTCAGTCGAGGCGACCCCTTAGGCTTTTTCTTTCTCATAAACGTTTAGGGTCAGTGCCCCATAGTTTCTTTATATACTCACCGAGTCCCTCAGTCGAGGCGACTCCTCTTGGCTTTTTCACAGAAACGACTAAGGGTCTGGGCCCTTGTTTCCTAACTTTCTCTCGCCGAGTCCCTCAGTCGAGGCGACTCCCTTAGGCTTTTTCTTTCTCAGAAATGTTTAGGGTTAGTGCCCCATAGTTTCTTTATATACTCGCCGAGTCCCTCAGTCGAGGCGACTCCTCTTGGCTTTTTCACGGAAACGACTAAGGGTCTGGTCCCTTGTTTCCTAACTTTCTCTCGCCGAGTCCCTCAGTCGAGGCGACCCCATTAGGCTTTTTCTTTCTCAGAAACGTTTAGGGTCAGTGCCCCATAGTTTCTTTATATACTCGACCGAGTCCCTCAGTCGAGGCGACTCCTCTTAGGCTTTTTCACGGAAACGACTAAGGGTCTGGGCCCTTGTTTCCTAACTTTCTCTTCGCCGAGTCCCTCAGTCGAGGCGACCCCTTAGGCTTTTTCTTTCTCAGAAACGTTTAGGGTCAGTGCCCCATAGTTTCTTTATATACTCGCCGAGTCCCATCAGTCGAGGCGACGCCTCTTGGCTTTTTCACGGAAACGACTAAGGGTCTGGGCCCTTGTTTCCTAACTTTCTCTCGCCGAGTCCCTCAGTCGAGGCGACCCCTTATACTTTTTCTTTCTCAAAAACGTTTAGGGTCAGTGCCCCATAGTTTCTTTATATACTCGACGACTCCCTCAGTCGAGGCGACTCCTCTTGACTTTTTCACGGAAACGACTAAGGGTCTGGGCCCTTGTTTCCTAACTTTCTCTCGCCGAGTCCCTCAGTCGAGGCGACCCCTTAGTCTTTTTCTTTCTCATAAATGTTTAGGGTCAGTGCCCCATAGTTTCTTTATATACTCGCCGAGTCCCTCAGTCGAGGCGACGCCTCTTGGCTTTTTCAGGGAAACGACTAAGGGTCTGGGCCCTTGTTTCCTAACTTTCTCTCGCCGAGTCCCTCAGTCGAGGCGACCCCTTATGCTTTTTCTTTCTCAGAAACGTTTAGGGTCAGTGCCCCATAGTTTCTTTATATACTCGACGACTCCCTCAGTCGAGGCGACTCCTCTTGGCTTTTTCACGGAAACGACTAAGGGTCTGGGCCCTTGTTTCCTAACTTTCTCTCGCCGAGTGCCTCAGTCGAGGCGACCCCTTAGTCTTTTTCTTTCTCAGAAACGTTTAGGGTCAGTGCCCCATAGTTTTTTTATATACTCGCCGAGTCCCTCAGTCGAGGCGACTCCTCTTGGCTTTTTCACGGAAACGACTAAGGGTCTGGGCCCTTGTTTCCTAACTTTCTCTCGCCGAGTCCCTCAGTCGAGGCGACCCATTAGGCTTTTTCTTTCTCAGAAACGTTTAGGGTCAGTGCCCCATAGTTTCTTTATATACTTGCCGAGTCCATCAGTCGAGGCGACTCCTCTTGGCTTTTTCACGGAAACGACTAAGGGTCTGGGCCCTTGTTTCCTAACTTTCTCTCGCCGAGTCCCTCAGTCGAGGCGACCCCTTAGGCTTTTTCTTTCTCAGAAACGTTTAGGGTCAGTGCCCCTATAGTTTCTTTATATACTCGCCGAGTCCCTCAGTCGAGGCGACGCCTCTTGGCTTTTTCACGGAAACGACTAAGGGTTTGGGCCCTTGTTTCCTAACTTTCTGTCGCCGAGTCCCTCAGTCGAGGCGACCCCTTATACTTTTTCTTTCTCAGAAACGTTTAGGGTCAGTGCCCCATAGTTTCTTTATATACTCGACGACTCCCTCAGTCGAGGCGACTCCTCTTGACTTTTTCACGGAAACGACTAAGGGTTTGGGCCCTTGTTTCCTAACTTTCTCTCGCCGAGTCCCTCAGTCGAGGCGACCCCTTAGGCTTTTTCTTTCTCATAAACGTTTAGGGTCAGAGCCCCATAGTTTCTTTATATACTCGACCGAGTCCCTCAGTCGAGGCGACTCCTCTTGGCTTTTTCACAGAAACGACTAAGGGTCTGGGCCCTTGTTTCCTAACTTTCTCTCGCCGAGTCCCTCAGTCGAGGCGACTCCTTAGGCTTTTTCTTTCTCAGAAACGTTTAGGGTCAGTGCCCCATAGTTTCTTTATATACTCGCCGAGTCCCTCAGTCGAGGCGACTCCTCTTGGCTTTTTCACGGAAACGACTAAGGGTCTGGTCCCTTGTTTCCTAACTTTCTCTCGCCGAGTCCCTCAGTCGAGGCGACCCCATTAGGCTTTTTCTTTCTCAGAAACGTTTAGGGTCAGAGCCCCATAGTTTCTTTATATACTCACCGAGTCCCTCAGTCGAGGCGACTCCTCTTAGCTTTTTAACGGAAACGACTAAGGGTCTGGGCCCTTGTTTCCTAACTTTCTCTTGCCGAGTCCCTCAGTCGAGGCGACCCCTTAGGCTTTTTCTTTCTCAGAAACGTTTAGGGTCAGTGCCCCATAGTTTCTTTATATACTCGCCGAGTCCCTCAGTCGAGGCGACGCCTCTTGGCTTTTTCACGGAAACGACTAAGGGTTCTGGGCCTTGTTTCCTAACTTTCTCTCGCCGAGTCCCTCAGTCGAGGCGACCCCTTATGCTTTTTCTTTCTCAGAAACGTTTAGGGTCAGTGCCCCATAGTTTCTTTATATACTCGCGAGTCCCTCAGTCGAGGCGACTCCTCTTGGCTTTTTCACGGAAACGACTAAGGGTCTGGGCCCTTGTTTCCTAACTTTCTCTCGCCGAGTCCCTCAGTCGAGGCGACTCCTTAGGCTTTTTCTTTCTCAGAAACGTTTAGGGTCAGTGCCCCATAGTTTCTTTATATACTCGCCGAGTCCCTCAGTCGAGGCGACGCCTCTTGCTTTTTCACGGAAACGACTAAGGGTTTGGGCCCTTGTTTCCTAACTTTCTCTCGCCGAGTCCCTCAGTCGAGGCGACCCTTAGCTTTTTCTTTCTCAGAAACGTTTAGGGTCAGTGCCCCATAGTTTCTTTATATACTCGCGGAGTCCCTCAGTCGAGGCGACTCCTCTTGGCTTTTTCACGGAAACGACTAAGGGTCTGGGCCCTTGTTTCCTAACTTTCTCTCGCCGAGTCCCTCAGTCGAGGCGACCCCTTAGGCTTTTTCTTTCTCAGAAACGTTTAGGGTCAGTGCCCCATAGTTTCTTTATATACTCGCCGAGTCCCTCAGTCGAGGCGACTCCTCTTGCTTTTTCACGGAAACGACTAAGGGTCTGGGCCCTTGTTTCCTAACTTTCTCTCGCCGAGTCCCTCAGTCGAGGCGACCCCTTAGGCTTTTTCTTTCTCAGAAACGTTTAGGGTCAGTGCCCCATAGTTTCTTTATATACTCGCGAGTCCCTCAGTCGAGGCGACGCCTCTTGGCTTTTTCACGGAAACGACTAAGGGTCTGGGCCCTTGTTTCCTAACTTTCTCTCGCCGAGTCCCTCAGTCGAGGCGACCCCTTATGGCTTTTTCTTTCTCAGAAACGTTTAGGGTCAGTGCCCCATAGTTTCTTTATATACTCGACGAGCTCCCTCAGTCGAGGCGACTCCTCTTGGCTTTTTCACGGAAACGACTAAGGGTCTGGGCCCTTGTTTCCTAACTTTCTCTCGCCGAGTCCCTCAGTCGAGGCGACCCCTTAGGCTTTTTCTTTCTCAGAAACGTTTAGGGTCAGTGCCCCATAGTTTCTTTATATACTCGACGAGCTCCCTCAGTCGAGGCGACGTCCTCTTGGCTTTTTCACGGAAACGACTAAGGGTTTGGGCCCTTGTTTCCTAACTTTCTCTCGCCGAGTCCCTCAGTCGAGGCGACCCCTTATGCTTTTTCTTTCTCAGAAACGTTTAGGGTCAGTGCCCCATAGTTTTTTATATACTCGACGACTCCCTCAGTCGAGGCGACTCCTCTTGGCTTTTTCACGGAAACGACTAAGGGTCTGGGCCCTTGTTTCCTAACTTTCTCTCGCCGAGTCCCTCAGTCGAGGCGACCCCTTAGGCTTTTTCTTTCTCAGAAACGTTTAGGGTCAGTGCCCCATAGTTTCTTTATATACTCGCCGAGTCCCTCAGTCGAGGCGACTCCTCTTGGCTTTTTCACGGAAACGACTAAGGGTCTGGGCCCTTGTTTCCTAACTTTCTCTCGCCGAGTCCCTCAGTCGAGGCGACCCCTTAGGCTTTTCTTTCTCAGAAACGTTTAGGGTTAGTGCCCCATAGTTTTCTTTATATACTCGCCGAGTCCCTCAGTCGAGGCGACTCCTCTTGGCTTTTTCACGGAAATGACTAAGGGTCTGGGCCCTTGTTTCCTAACTTTCTCTCGCCGAGTCCCTCAGTCGAGGCGACCCCTTAGCTTTTTCTTTCTCAGAAACGTTTAGGGTCAGTGCCCCATAGTTTCTTTTATATACTCGACGAGTCCCTCAGTCGAGGCGACTCCTCTTGGCTTTTTCACGGAAACGACTAAGGGTCTGGGCCCTTGTTTCCTAACTTTCTCTCGCCGAGTCCCTCAAGTCGAGGCGACCCCTTAGGCTTTTTCTTTCTCAGAAACGTTTAGGGTCAGTGCCCCATAGTTTCTTTATATACTCGCCGAGTCCCTCAGTCGAGGCGACTGCCTCTTGGCTTTTTCACGGAAACGACTAAGGGTCTGGGCCCTTGTTTCCTAACTTTCTCTCGCCGAGCCCCTCAGTCGAGGCGACCCCTTATGCTTTTTCTTTCTCAGAAACGTTTAGGGTCAGTGCCCATAGTTTCTTTATATACTCGACGACTCCCTCAGTCGAGGCGACTCCTCTTGGCTTTTTCACGGTAAACGACTAAGGGTCTAGGCCCTTGTTTCCTAACTTTCTCTCGCGAGTCCCTAAGTCGAGGCGAACCCCTTAGGCTTTTTCTTTCTCAGAAACGTTTAGGGTCAGTGCCCCATAGTTTCTTTATATACTCGCCGAGTTCCCTCAGTCGAGGCGACTCCTCTTGGCTTTTTCACGGAAACGACTAAGGGTCTGGGCCCTTGTTTCCTAACTTTCTCTCGCCGAGTCCCTCCAGTCGAGGCGACTCCTTAGGCTTTTTCTTTCTCAGAAATGTTTAGGGTCATGTGCCCCATAGTTTCTTTATATACTCGCGAGTCCCTCAGTCGAGGCGACGACTCTTGGCTTTTTTCATGGAAACGACTAAGGGATTGGGCCCTTGTTTCCTAACTTTCTCTCGCCGAGGTCCCTCAGTCGAGGCGACCCCTTATGCTTTTTCTTTCTCAGAAACGTTTAGGGTCAGTGCCCCATAGTTTACTTTATATACTCGACGACTCCCTCAGTCGAGGCGACTCCTCTTGGCTTTTTCACGGAAACGACTAAGGGTCTGGGCCCTTGTTTCCTAACTTTCTCTCGCCGAGTCCCTCAGTCGAGGCGACCCCTTAGCTTTTTCTTTCTCAGAAACGTTTAGGGTCAGTGCCCCAATAGTTTCTTTATATACTCGCCGAGTCCCTCAGTCGAGGGCGACTCCTCTTGGCTTTTTCACGGAAACGACTAAGGGTCTGGGCCCTTGTTTCCTAACTTTCTCTCGCGAGTCCCTCAGTCGAGGCGACCCCTTAGGCTTTTTCTTTCTCAGAAACGTTTAGGGTCAGTGCCCCATAGTTTCTTTATATACTCACCGAGTCCCTCAGTCGAGGCGACTCCTCTTGGCTTTTTCACCGGAAACGACTAAGGGTCTGGGCCCTTGCTTTCCTAACTTTCTCTCGCCGAGTCCCTCAGTCGAGGCGACCCCTTATGCTTTTTCTTTCTCAGAAACGTTTAGGTCAGTGCCCCATAGTTTTTTTATATACTCGACGAGTCCCTCAGTCGAGGCGACTCCTCTTGGCTTTTTCACGAAACGACTAAGGTCTGGGCCCTTGTTTCCTAACTTTCTCTCGCCGAGTCCCTCAGTCGAGGCGACCCCTTAGGCTTTTTCTTTCTCAGAAACGTTTAGGGTCAGTGCCCATAGTTTCTTTATATACTCGCCGAGTCCCTCAGTCGAGGCGACTCCTCTTGGCTTTTTCACGGAAACGACTAAGGTCTGGGCCCTTGTTTCCTAACTTTCTCTCGCCGAGTCCCTCAGTCGAGGCGACCCCTTATGCTTTTTCTTTCTCAGAAACGTTTAGGGTCAGTGCCCATAGTTTCTTTATATACTCGACGACTCCCTCAGTCGAGGCGACTCCTCTTGGCTTTTTCACGAAACGACTAAGGGTCTGGGCCCTTGTTTCCTAACTTTCTCTCGCCGAGTCCCTCAGTCGAGGCGACCCTTAGGCTTTTTCTTTCTCAGAAACGTTTAGGGTCAGTGCCCCAGTTTCTTTATATACTCGCCGAGTCCCTCAGTCGAGGCGAC
>NW_017619413.1:5000-7500 GCF_001879475.1 Ipomoea nil
CCAACACGTTCCGAAAAAAGTCGACCGGCACCTCAACTACCATACCCCCCCTATAGTAGTTAAAAAAAAAAAAACCCCAGTGACAGCAGTAGACACGGTTTGTCCCGTAAATCACACGGTCATTTCGGGTGGTTCCGTGCATTTTTTTTCAAATGTTATTGCATGGTCCTTTAGTTTAGAGCATTTTAACAATGCTTGGTAAATTTCAAAGCGTTTGGATGATTATTTCATTGAAAACGACGATGTCCAAATTTATGCCCAGCTGTCCGCAAAGTTCCTTGTCTGACTTAGCCAAGTACTTGGGATTGTTGGGAATGTGAGAGGAATATATGGCATATCGTTTGCCTCACTAATTAAATAGTACAATAAGCTCTAAAACAAATGTATATGCCATTTTGGCACGAGAACGACGTAAAACGACATAGGCCAAGGCATAACACAGAACCGTCGTAAAAGTACTGGGGTGGCAGGCGGGTAAACCTCTGTTGCGTGATATTTTCCGCATCCGTCCGCAACTGTGCGCAATTTGGGCGCCCTCGTTCCGCATAAGTCCGCAACCTCGGCACCCTCGTTCCGCATAAGTCCGCAACCTCGGCACCCCCGTTCCGCATAAGTCCGCAACTTGGGCACCCTCGTACCGCAACTTTCCGCAACCTCGGCACCCTCGTACCGCAACTTTCCGCAACCTCGGCACCCTCGTACCGCAACTTTCCGCAACCTCAGCACACCCGTACCGCAACTTTCCGCAACCTCGGCACACCCGTTCCGCATAAGTCCGCAACCTCGGCACCCCCGTACCGCAATTTTCCGCAACTTGGGCACCCTCGTACCGCAACTTTCCGCAACTTGGGCACCCCCGTACCGCAATTTTCCGCAACCTCGGCACCCCCGTACCGCAATTTTCCGCAACCTCGGCCCACCCGTACCGCAACTTTCCGCAACCTCGGCCCACCCGTACCGCAACTTTCCGCAACCTCGGCACCCCCGTACCGCAATTTTCCGCAACGTCGGCCCACCCGTACCGCAATTTTCCGCAACCTCGGCACCCCCGTACCGCAACTTTCCGCAACCTCGGCACCCCCGTACCGCAACTTTCCGCAACCTCGGCACCCCCGTACCGCAACTTTCCGCAACCTCGGCACACCCGTACCGCAACTTTCCGCAACCTCGGCACACCCGTACCGCAACTTTCCGCAACCTCGGCACACCCGTACCGCAACTTTCCGCAACCTCGGCACCCCCGTACCGCATAAGTCCGCAACCTCGGCACCCTCGTACCGCATAAGTCCGCAACCTCGGCACCCTCGTACCGCATAAGTCCGCAACCTCGGCACCCTCGTACCGCATAAGTCCGCAACCTCGGCACCCTCGTACCGCATAAGTCCGCAACCTCGGCACCCTCGTACCGCATAAGTCCGCAACCTCGGCACCCTCGTTCCGCATAAGTCCGCAACTTGGGCACCCTCGTACCGCAACTTTCCGCAACTTGGGCACCCTCGTACCGCAACTTTCCGCAACTTGGGCACTCTCGTACCGCAACTTTCCGCAACTTGGGCACTCTCGTACCGCAACTTTCCGCAACTTGGGCACCCTCGTACCGCAACTTTCCGCAACTTGGGCACCCTCGTACCGCAACTTTCCGCAACTTGGGCACTCTCGTACCGCAACTTTCCGCAACTTGGGCACCCTCGTACCGCAACTTTCCGCAACTTGGGCACCCTCGTACCGCAACTTTCCGCAACTTGGGCACCCTCGTACCGCATAATTCCGCAACCTCGGCACCCTCGTTCCGCATAAGTCCGCAACCTCGGCACCCTCGTACCGCATAATTCCGCAACTTAGGCACCAACGTTGCGCATGAGTCCGCAACTTAGGCACCAACGTTGCGCATGAGTCCGCAACTTAGGCACCAACGTTGCGCATGAGTCCGCAACTTAGGCACCAACGTTGCGCATGAGTCCGCAACTTAGGCACCCTCGTACCCCATAAGTCCGCAACTTGGGCACACTCGTTCCGCATGAGCCCGCAACGTAGGCACACTCGTTCCGCACAAGTCCGGCACTTAGGCACACTCGTTCCGCATGAGTCCGCAACTTAGGCACGCTCGTTCCGCATAAGTCCGCAACGTAGGCACACTCGTTCCGCATATGCCCGCAACGTAGGCACACTCGTTCCGCATATGCCCGCAACGTAGGCACACTCGTTCCGCATAAGCCCGCAACCTCGGCACCCTCGTACCGCATAAGTCCGCAACCTCGGCACCCTCGTACCGCATAAGTCCGCAACCTCGGCACCCTCGTACCGCATAAGTCCGCAACCTCGGCACCCTCGTACCGCATAATTCCGCAACCTCGGCACCCTCGTACCGCATGAGTCCGCAACTTAGGCACCAACGTTGCGCATAAGCCCGCAACTTAGGCACCCTCGTTCCGCATAAGTCCGCAACTTAGGCACCCTCGTACCCCATAAGTCCGCAACTTGGGCACACTCGTTCCGCATG
>NW_017619414.1:0-4451 GCF_001879475.1 Ipomoea nil
GGGTCTAGGCCCTTGTTTCCTATCTCTTCTCGCCGAGTCCCTCAGTCGAGGCGACTCCTTAGGCTTTTTCTTTTCTTAGAAACGTTTTAGGGTCAGTGCCCTTGTTTCTTTAATTTCTCGCCGAGTCCCTCAGTCGAGGCGACTCCTTTTGGCTTTTTCACGGAAACGACTAAGGGTCTGGGCCCTTGTTTCCTATCTCTTCTCGCGAGTCCCTCAGTCGAGGCGACTCCTTAGGCTTTTCTTTTCTTAGAAACGGTTTAGGTCAGTGCCCGTTGTTTCTTTAATTTCTCGCCGAGTCCCTCAGTCGAGGCGACTCCTTTTGGCTTTTTCACGGAAACGACTAAGGGTCTGGGCCCTTGTTTCCTATCTCTTCTCGCCGAGTCCCTCAGTCGAGGCGACTCCTTAGGCTTTTTCTTTTCTTAGAAACGGTTTAGGGTCAGTGCCCGTTGTTTCTTTAATTTCTCGCCGAGTCCCTCAGAGGCGACTCCTTTTGGCTTTTTCACGGAAACGACTAAGGGTCTGGGCCCTTGTTCCTATCTCTTCTCGCCGAGTCCCTCAGTCGAGGCGACTCCTTAGGCTTTTTCTTTTCTTAGAAACGGTTTAGGGTCAGTGCCCCGTTGTTTCTTTAATTTCTCGCCGAGTCCCTCAGTCGAGGCGACTCCTTTTTGGTTTTTTCACGGAAACGACTAAGGGTCTGGGCCCTTGTTTCCTATCTCTTCTCGCCGAGTCCAGTCGAGGCGACTCCTTAGGCTTTTTCTTTTCTTAGAAACGGTTTAGGGTCAGTGCCCCGTTGTTTCTTTAATTTCTCGCCGAGTCCCTCAGTCGAGGCGACTCCTTTTGGCTTTTTCACGGAAACGATTAAGGGTCTGGGCCCTTGTTTCCTATCTCTTCTCGCCGAGTCCCTCAGTCGAGGCGACTCCTTAGGCTTTTTATTTTCTTAGAAACGTTTAGGGTCAGTGCCCGTTGTTTCTTTAATTTCTCGCCGAGTCCCTCAGTCGAGGCGACTCCTTTTGGCTTTTTCATGGAAACGACTAAGGGTCTGGCCCTTGTTCCTATCTCGTCTCGCCGAGTCCCTCAGTCGAGGCGACTCCTTAGGCTTTTTCTTTTTTAGAAACGGTTTAGGTCAGTGCCCGTTTCTTTAATTTCTCGCGAGTCCCTCAGTCGAGGCGACTCCTTTTGCTTTTTCACGGAAACGACTAAGGGTCTGGCCCTTGTTTCCTATCTCTTCTCGCCGAGTCCCTCAGTCGAGGCGACTCCTTAGGCTTTTTCTTTTCTTAGAAACAGTTTAGGGTCAGTGCCCCGTTGTTTTTTAATTTCTCGCCGAGTCCCTCAGTCGAGGCGACTCCTTTTGGCTTTTTCACGGAAACGACTAAGGGTCTGGGCCCTTGTTTCCTATCTCTTCTCGCCGAGTCCCTCAGTCGAGGCGACTCCTTAGGCTTTTCTTTTCTTAGAAACGGTTTAGGTCAGTGCCCCGTTGTTTCTTTAATTTCTCGCCGAGTCCCTCAGTCGAGGCGACTCCTTTTGGCTTTTTCACGGAAACGACTAAGGTCAGGGCCCTTGTTTCCTATCTCTTCTCGCCGAGTCCCTCAGTCGAGGCGACTCCTTAGGCTTTTTTATTTTCTTAGAAACGGTTTAGGGTCAGTGCCCCGTTGTTTCTTTAATTTCTCGCCGAGTCCCTCAGTCGAGGCGACTCCTTTTGGCTTTTTCACGGAAACGACTAAGGTCTGGGCCCTTGTTTCCTATCTCTTCTCGCCGAGTCCTCAGTCGAGGCGACTCCTTAGGCTTTTTATTTTCTTAGAAACAGGTTTAGGGTCAGTGCCCCGTTGTTTCTTTAATTTCTCGCCGAGTCCCTCAGTCGAGGGCGACTCCTTTTGGCTTTTTCACGGAAACGACTAAGGGTCTCGGCCCTTGTTCCTATCTCTTCTCGCCGAGTCCCTCAGTCGAGCGACTCCTTAGGCTTTTTCTTTTCTTAGAAACGGTTTAGGGTCAGTGCCCTGTTGTTTCTTTAATTTCTCGCGAGTCCCTCAGTCGAGGCGACTCCTTTTGGCTTTTTCACGGAAACGACTAAGGGTCTGGCCCTTGTTTCCTATCTCTTCTCGCCGAGTCCCTTAGTCGAGGCGACTCCATAGGCTTTTTCTTTTCTTAGAAATGGTTTAGGGTCAGTGCCCCGTTGTTTCTTTAATTTCTCGCCGAGTCCCTCAGTCGAGGCGACTCCTTTTGGCTTTTTCACGGAAACGACTAAGGGTCTGGCCCTTGGTTCCTATCTCTTCTCACCGAGTCCCTCAGTCGAGGCGACTCCTTAGGCTTTTCTTTTCTTAGAAACGGTTTAGGGTCAGTGCTCCGTTGTTTCTTTAATTTCTCGCCGAGTCCCTCAGTTGAGGCGACTCCTTTTGGCTTTTTCACAGAAACGACTAAGGGTCTGGGACCTTGGTTCCTATCTCTTCTCAACGAGTCCCTCAGTCGAGGCGACTCCTTAGGCTTTTTATTTTCTTAGAAACGGTTTAGGGTCAGTGCCCCGTTGTTTCGTTAATTCTCGCCGAGTCCCTCAGTTGAGGCGACTCCTTTTGGCTTTTTCACAGAAACGGACTAACGGTTTTGGCCCTTCTTGCCTATCTCTTCTCGCAGAGTCCCTCAGTCGAGGCAACTCCTTTTGGCTTTTTCATGGAAACGACTAAGGGTCTAGGCCCTTGTTTCCTATCTCGTCTCGCCGAGTCCCTCAGTCGAGGCGACTCCTTAGGCTTTTCTTTTGTTAGAAACGGTTTAGCGGTCAGTGCCCCATAGTTTCTTTAATTTCTCGCCGAGTCCCTCAGTCGAGGCGACTCCTTTTGGCTTTTTCGCGGAAACGACTAAGGGTCTGGCCCTTGTTTCCTATCTCTTCTCGCCGAGTCCCTCAGTCGAGGCGACTCCTTAGGCTTTTTCTTTTCTTAGAAACAGTTTAGGGTCAGTGCCCCGTTGTTTTTTTAATTCTCGCCGAGTCCCTCATCGAGGCGATTCCTTTTGGCTTTTTCACGGAAACGACTAAGGGTCTCGGCCCTTGTTTCCTATCTCTTCTCGCCGATTCCCTCAGTCAAGCGACTCCTTAGGCTTTTTCTTTTCTTAGAAACGGTTTAGGGTCAGTGCCCTGTTGTTTCTTTAATTTCTCGCCGAGTCCCTCAGTCGAGGCGACTCCTTTTGGCTTTTTCACGGAAACGACTAAGGGTCTGGGCCCTTGTTTCCTATCTCTTCTCGCCGAGTCCCTCAGTCGAGGCGACTCCTTAGGCTTTTTATTTTCTTAGAAACAGTTTAGGGTCAGTGCCCCGTTGTTTCTTTAATTTCTCGCCGAGTCCTCAGTCGAGGCGACTCCTTTTGGCTTTTTCATGGAAACGACTAAGGGTCTAGGCCCTTGTTTCCTATCTCTTCTCGCCGAGTCCCTCAGTCGAGGCGACTCCTTAGGCTTTTTTCTTTTTTAGAAACGGTTTAAGGTCAGTGCCCCATGTTTCTTTAATTTCTCGCCGAGTCCCTCAGTCGAGGCGACTCCTTTTGGCTTTTTCGCGGAAACGACTAAGGGTCTGCGCCCTTGTTTCCTATCTCTTCTCGCCGAGTCCCTCAGTCGAGGCGACTCCTTAGGCTTTTTCTTTTCTTAGAAACAGTTTAGGGTCAGTGCCCCGTTGTTTTTTAATTTCTCGCCGAGTCCCTCAATCGAGGCGATTCCTTTTGGCTTTTTCACGGAAACGACTAAGGGTCTGGCCCTTGTTTCCTATCTCTTCTCGCCGAGTCCCTCAGTCGAGGCGACTCCTTAGGCTTTTCTTTTCTTAGAAACGGTTTAAGGTCAGTGCCCCATAGTTTCTTTAATTTCTCGCCGAGTCCCTCAGTCGAGGCGACTCCTTTTGGCTTTTTCACGGAAACGACTAAGGGTCAGGGCCCTTGTTTCCTATCTCTTCTCGCCGAGTCCCTCAGTCGAGGCGACTCCTTAGGCTTTTTATTTTCTTAGAAACGGTTTAGGGTCAGTGCCCCGTTGTTTCTTTAATTTCTCGCCGAGTCCCTCAGTCGAGGCGACTCCTTTTGGCTTTTTCACGGAAACGACTAAGGGTCTGGGCCCTTGTTTCCTATCTCTTCTCGCCGAGTCCCTCAGTCGAGGCGACTCCTTAGCTTTTTTTTTCTTAGAAACAGTTTAGGGTCAGTGCCCCGTTGTTTCTTTAATTTCTCGCCGAGTCCCTCAGTCGAGGCGATTCCTTTTGGCTTTTTCACGCGAAACGACTAAGGGTCTCGGCCCTTGTTTCCTATCTCTTCTCGCCGAGTCCCTCAGTCGAAGCGACTCCTTAGGCTTTTTCTTTTCTTAGAAACGGTTTAGGGTCAGTGCCCTGTTGTTTCTTTAATTTCTCGCCGAGTCCTCAGTCGAGGCGACTCCTTTTGGCTTTTCACGGAAACGACTAAGGGTCTGGGCCCTTGTTTCCTATCTCTTCTCGCCGAGT
>NW_017619415.1:0-2500 GCF_001879475.1 Ipomoea nil
ACGAGCGTGCCTAAGTTGCGGACTTGTGCGGAACGAGCGTGCCTAAGTTGCGGACTTGTGCGGAACGATGGTGCCTACGTTGCGGGCTTATGGGGAACGAGTGTGCCTAAGTTGCTGACTTATGCGCAACGTTAGTGCCCTAAGTTGCGGACTCATGCGGAACGATGGTGCCTAAGTGCGGACTGTTGCGGAACGGATGGTGCCTAAGTTGCGGACTCATGCGGAACGATGGTGCCTACGTTGCGGGCTTTGCGGACTTTGTGCGGAACGAGTGTGCCTACGTTGCGGGCATATGCGGAACGAGCGTGCCTAAGTTGCGGACTCATGCGGAACGAGTGTGCCTAAGTGCCGGACTTGTGCGGAACGAGCGTGCCTAAGACTTGTGCGGAACGTTGTGCCTACGTTGCTCATGCGGAACGAGTGTGCCTAAGTTGCGGCATGCGGAACGAGTGTGCCTAAGTCGGACTCTGCGGAACGAGTGTGCCTGAGTATGCGGACTTGTGCGGAACGAGCGTGCCTAAGTTGCGGACTTGTGCGGAACGAGCGTGCCTAAGTTGCGACTTGTGCGAACGAGCGTGCCTACGTGCGGGCATATGCGGAACGAGTGTGCCTACGTTGCGGGCATATGCGGAACGAGTGTGCCTAAGTTGCGGACTCATGCGGAACGAGTGCGCCTAAGTTGCGGACAGTTGCGGAACGAGTGTGCCTAAGTAGCGGACAGTTGCGAACGAGTGTGCCGAAGTTGCGGACTTGTGCGGAACGAGTGTGCCTGCCTACGTTGCGGATCATGCGGAACGAGTGTGCCTACGTTGCGGGCATATGCGGAACGAGTGTGCCTAAGTTGCGGACTCATGCGGAACGAGTGTGCCTAAGTGCCGGACTTGTGCGGAACGAGTGTGCCTACGTTGCGGGCTCATGCGGAACGAGTGTGCCCAAGTTGCGGACTTATGGGGTACGAGCGTGCCTAAGTTGCGGACTCATGCGGAACGAGTGTGCCTAAGTGCCGGACTTGTGCGGAACGAGTGTGCCTACGTTGCGGGCTCATGCGGAACGAGTGTGCCCAAGTTGCGGACTTATGGGGTACGAGGGTGCCTAAGTTGCGGACTTATGCGGAACGAGGGTGCCTAAGTTGCGGGCTTATGCGCAACGTTGGTGCCTAAGTTGCGGACTCATGCGGTACGAGGGTGCCGAGGTTGCGGAATTATGCGGTACGAGGGTGCCGAGGTTGCGGACTTATGCGGAACGAGGGTGCCGAGGTTGCGGAATTATGCGGTACGAGGGTGCCCAAGTTGCGGAAAGTTGCGGTACGAGGGTGCCCAAGTTGCGGAAAGTTGCGGTACGAGAGTGCCCAAGTTGCGGAAAGTTGCGGTACGAGAGTGCCCAAGTTGCGGAAAGTTGCGGTACGAGGGTGCCCAAGTTGCGGACTTATGCGGAACGAGGGTGCCGAGGTTGCGGACTTATGCGGTACAGAGGGTGCCGAGGTTGCGGACTTATGCGGTACGAGGGTGCCGAGGTTGCGGACTTATGCGGTACGAGGGTGCCGAGGTTGCGGACTTATGCGGTACGAGGGTGCCGAGGTTGCGGACTTATGCGGTACGAGGGTGCCGAGGTTGCGGAAAGTTGCGGTACGGGTGTGCCGAGGTTGCGGAAAGTTGCGGTACGGGTGTGCCGAGGTTGCGGAAAGTTGCGGTACGGGTGGGCCGAGGTTGCGGAAAGTTGCGGTACGGGGGTGCCGAGGTTGCGGAAAGTTGCGGTACGGGGGTGCCGAGGTTGCGGAAAGTTGCGGTACGGGTGGGCCGACGTTGCGGAAAATTGCGGTACGGGTGGGCCGACGTTGCGGAAAATTGCGGTACGGGGGTGCCGAGGTTGCGGAAAGTTGCGGTACGGGTGGGCCGAGGTTGCGGAAAGTTGCGGTACGGGTGGGCCGAGGTTGCGGAAAATTGCGGTACGGGGGTGCCGAGGTTGCGGAAAGTTGCGGTACGAGGGTGCCCAAGTTGCGGACTTATGCGGTACGAGAGTGCCCAAGTTGCGGAAAATTGCGGTACGGGGGTGCCGAGGTTGCGGACTTATGCGGAACGGGTGTGCCGAGGTTGCGGAAAGTTGCGGTACGGGTGTGCTGAGGTTGCGGAAAGTTGCGGTACGAGGGTGCCGAGGTTGCGGAAAGTTGCGGTACGAGGGTGCCGAGGTTGCGGAAAGTTGCGGTACGAGGGTGCCCAAGTTGCGGACTTATGCGGAACGGGGGTGCCGAGGTTGCGGACTTATGCGGAACGAGGGTGCCGAGGTTGCGGACTTATGCGGAACGAGGGCGCCCAAATTGCGCACAGTTGCGGACGGATGCGGAAAATATCACGCAACAGAGGTTTACCCGCCTGCCACCCCAGTACTTTTACGACGGTTCTGTGTTATGCCTTGGCCTATGTCGTTTTACGTCGTTCTCGTGCCAAAATGGCATATACATTTGTTTTAGAGCTTATTGTACTATTTAATTAGTGAGGCAAAC
>NW_017619417.1:0-1380 GCF_001879475.1 Ipomoea nil
AGAGGAGACAACAAAGCACAGAGGAGGGAGCCAGGGGAGGGCCAGGACACCAGACCGAGGCGACCAGGCCGAGCAGGGACCCGGGGCGAGAAAAGGAAGAGAGAGGGGCAGACAACGACACAAGAACAGAGAAGGAGAGAGGGGGGCGCAAGCAAGAAGGCGAAGCACCGGAAGAAGAAGAAAGGAGGCAACGGGGGAGACACCCGGGCGCACAGAGCGAGAAGGAGGCCAGGCGGAGCGCCGCAAAGGGGGGCAGACAAGGGAGCAAGAAGAGGGCAGGGGACAGCCGGAGGGCCAAAGGGGCCGAAGCCGGGGAGGGGGGGGGCAAACCAGGGGAGAGAAGGGGAGGGAACAAAAGCAAAAGAGGGAGCAACAACACACGGAGACACGAGGCAAGCGGAAGGAAGGAAGGGAGCAGCAAAAGAGGGGGAAGACGCAGAGGGACAAAGCAGAAAAGCGGGAAAGGAGAAGGACAAAAGGCGGACGGAAGGGAGGCAACGCAGGAAGAAGGAACGGGAAGCAGCGGAAAAGAGGCACAACGAACGCACGGGCGACAAAGCAAGGCGAGGCAAGAGCAAGAAAGCCGAAGCAACAAACGGGAAGGGGAGCGCACAGGGGCAACAAACAAGCGGGAAAAGGGGCAAGCGGGGCCAGGGAAACACACAAGAGGGGGAAACGGGGAAGGCAAACCAAGACCGAGAGGGGAAGACCCGGGCAGGGGGGGAGAACGCCAAAAGGGGGGAAGAAAGGCGCAGGCACGGGGCGGGCAACAACAAGAAGGGAGGCGGGGAAGCCAACAACAGCCAGGAAGAGCGACGCAAGGAGAGGCCGAAGCCGCGGACAAGCCGCACAAGGACCAGCGCAGAGGGGGGGGCGCAGGGCGCGAAGCCGAGGCGGGGGACGAGGACAGCGAAAGGGGCGGAAACGCGGGCGGGGGGAAGGCGCGAAAGGGACCGCCACGCAGACAACAAGAGGGACGAAGGAAAAGCGACCAAGCAGGAGCAAAAAAAGGGCCGGCAGCCGAGCAAGCCCAAGGGAGCGCGGACAAGAAGAAAGAAGAAGAAGGCAAAGGAAAAGAACCGAGAGGGGGGAGGAACGAAGAGAGGGCACGGGAAAGAGGGGCAGGAAGCGGGGAGAAGAAAGAAGCGGCGAAGAAGGGGCGGAGGGGAAGGGGAGGGGGGCAAGGCAACAAGAGCAAGAAGCGGGGGGAGAGGACAGGGCCGGGCAAGGGACAAAGAGAGGGCAGAAGGCAAAGGGCAAAGAGGAGGGCGGCAAGCGCAGAGAACAGGGCAAGGAAAGGGGAAGAAAGACGGGGGGGGAAGAAACCCAGAAGGGAAGCGGAAAAAAGCGCGGAAGCGGAGGGGGCGCGAGGGCGAACCG
>NW_017619418.1:0-6233 GCF_001879475.1 Ipomoea nil
GAGAGCGGCAAAGAAAAAAGAGGCGGAGAGGGCGGAAACAGAGCAAAACAGAGCAAAAGAGCAAGGGCGGGACGGGAGAGAGGCAAAGAGAGAAAACACGCAGAGCGGCAAGAGAAAGCAGGCCAGGGGGAGCGGCAGCAAAGAGACCGGCGCAGCAGGGAAGAGCAGCGACAGAGGCGCAGAAGGGGGAAGCAAGACAACACGGGGGGGGAGCAAAACAAGAGAAGGGAGGAAAGGAGCACGGAGCGGGGAAAGCCGGGAGGGGCACACGGAGCGGGGAGAGCCGAAGCAGGGCGGAGGGGCGGGAGGAGGGCGGGCGGGGGGAGCAAAGCACGAGAGCACGGGAGACGGGGCGACCGGAGGGGGGAAGACGGGGGAAAGGAACGCGGAGGCGGGAAAGCCGGGGAGGAGCGCGGCGACGGGAAACCCGAAGCAGCAGGGGGGGCACGGGGCAGGAGGGCGGGCGGGGGAGCAAAGCACGAGAGCACGGAAAGGCAGGGGAGCGGGGAACCAAGGAGGGGGAGAGAGAGGGAAGGGCGCGGGGAGAGAAGAGCAAGGGGAGGAGGAGGAGGACACCACCGCGCGAACCACGAAGGGGCGGGGGGCGGGACGGCGGGCGGGACGGACGGCGCGGGACAGAGGGCGCGACACGAGAGAGACGGCGCACACAAGCGCACACACACGGGAGGGGAGGGAGGGCCGCGGGGCACCAGACGCGAACAAGCGGGAAGAGGGGGGGGGAGCGCGGGCGGAGCAAGGGGGGGCGGGGCGAAAAAGGGGGAAAGGCGAGGCACCCCCCCCCCCGCGAGACGGGCACCGGACCGCGGGGGACCAACAAGGGGGAGCAGAGCCGGGAGCCGAGGGGAGGCAGGGGAGACCAACCGGGGAGGAAAACACGGGCCAACGGGGGGGGGGGACGGGGGGGGCGAGGGAGCCAGGCGACAAAGGGGGGAAGGGGAGGAAGCGGGCAGAGCGCGGGAGGAGGAGGAAGAAAGAGGGAGCGCAAAAGCGAGGAGGCGCACGGGAGAAAGGGAGGAGGGGAAAGGGCGGAGGCAGGGACACGGAGCGGCGGGACACGAGGAAAGGGGGGAAGGAGGGCCACGGGCCGAGAGAAAGAGGAAAAGCAAGACGGCGGGGGAGAGCCCCGGAGGCGCCACAGGACGGACAAAAGCCAAAACCGGAGGGACAGCGGAGAGAGAACGCGGAAGAAGCGGGACAAGAGGGCCAAGGAGAGGCGAGGCAAAGCCGGGAGGAGACAAGAGGGCCGAAGAGCCGAAAGGGGGGACGGCCAAAGAAAGAGGGGAAACGCGCAGCAAGAGGGGCGAAGGAGAGGAACAAGAAAAAGACAAGAAGCGCACAAGCGCCAGGAAGAAGGGGGAAGGGCAAAAGGCGCGCAAAGGAAAGGGGGGCAGACAGGGAAGCGCGAAGGAGCAAAGGGCGGGGAGAGAGGAGGGAGCGGGCAAAAAGAGGAGCCAAAAAGAAAGGAAGCGCAAAAGCCGACGAGGCGGACCAGCGGCAGGGGAGAGGAAGGGGACGGCGAGGCGCGAGCACCGAGAGCGAAGAAGGGGGGCAACAGACAAAGGAGGGAGGGAGCGAAAAGCAGAGGAGGGCGAAAGGAAGGCCAAAGAGGAGGAGGGGCAGGAAGCGCGAAAGGCGGCGCGAAGGGCCGAACAACCGGCAACCGCCAGGGCAGGAGAAAAGAAGGGGGAGGAGGACGGACGAACAAGGGGCGCGGGGGCAAAAAGGGAGAAGGGGGAGGCGAAAAGGAGACAACAAAAAGGCGGCGCGGGGAAAAGGCAGCGCGCGCAGAACACAAGAAGAAAAAGGCGAAGAAAACAAGGAGGGGGCGACAAGGGCCGCAAACCCGGACAGGGGAAAAGAAAGGGGCCGGAGCGAGCGGGAGCAAGGAGCAAGGCAAAAAGGGGGAAGCGACGCCGAACAAAGCCGAAAGCAAAAGGGGCAAGCGCGACAAAAGAAAAGCGCGCGGGAGCAACGAACCAAACGAAAAGGAGGAGGCGGAGGAGGCAGCAGCAAGCGAGGAAAGGGCAGGGGGAGGAGGAGACGGCGCGAAGAGGCAAGGCAAGGGAGGGGAGGACAAGGGAAGAGGGGCGGAGGGCGCGGGAGCAGAGGAAGAAGAAGGAACAGCGAAGGCGGGCAAGGCGGGGAAGGGGCGGGGGCGCGGAAGCGAGGGACGAAGCGAAGGCGAGCGCAAGCAAGGAGGCGAAGGCGGGAAAAAAGAAGAAAGGAAGAAAAAGGGCAAGAGGCGGGACGGGAAGGGAGGAAAGGGAAGAAGGAAAAGAGGCAGCGGCAAGAAGAGGGGAAAGCAAGAGAGGGGAGAGAACAGAAGCGGAGAGCGACGAGGGCGACGGGCACGAAGGCGGCGAAAAGGAGAGAGAAAAGGGGGAGCAGGCAAAAGCCAGCAGGAGAGAGAACCGGAAGGGGAGGACGCCACAGGGGCGCAAACCCCGCAAAAGCGGACGAAGGCGACGACGACGGGAAAGAAGAAAGGGCAAGGGGGAAAAGGGGGAAAAGGCAGAAGAGCACGAGGAGACAAGGACGGGGCGAGCAAAAAAGCAAAGGGGAAGGGGAAAGGCCGAAACAAGGGGAGGACGACGGCAAAGCAACAAAAAGGCGCAAGCAAAGAGAGGCCAAAGAGGCAAGGGCAAAAAGAGGGCAGAGAAAAGAGGGAAGCGGGGCGAGAAAGAAAGGGGGGAGAGGGAGCCCACGCAAAAAGGGGGGGGCAAGAGAGGGAAGGCGGGGAGAGACCAAAGCAACCAGGCGCGGCCCAGGGGCCAAAAGAGAAAAAGGGGGGCAAAACCGGCCAAAAAGGGGCGAAGGGAGGGAGGAGGAGCGGGGCGCGAAGGGGGACAAAGCGCCGCAGCGGAAGGCAAGAAGAGCAAGGGGGGGGGGGGACCAAAAAGCACGAACAGGAAAGGACCCAAGCAAGGAGGGGACCGAAAGGGAAGGAAGCGGGGGGCAGGAGGGGGGACAGCGAGAGGGGGGGCGCACGCCACAGGACGAGAAAGAAAGCAGAGCGAGGGAAGGGCAAAGAAAGCGAGGGACCAAAAGGGAGGGCGGAGGAAAGCAAAGGAGGGAAGGACAAAAAGGAGGGCACGAGCAAGAAAAAGGGGGAAGAGGGAAGAGGGGGGCGGCGGGAAGGCGGAAAAGGGAAGGGGGGAGCACGAGGCAAGGGGGGAGAAAGGCGAGCGGGGGAGAAGGGGCGAAAGAGAAGGGCCGAAGAAAAAGGAGCGCACAAAGGAGAGGGGGAGCGGGAAAAAGCGAAAGAAGAGGGGGGGGAGGGGAGCACAAGCAAAGAGGCAGGGGGCGGAAGGGCCAGAAAGGCGAAGGAAGCGAAGGGGAAGGGCACAGAAAGCGCAACCACGGAAACGGCAAGACGAGCAAGCAGCGGGCAAAGAAGAAGCGAGGAGAAGGCGGGCCAGAGAGGAGCGGCAAGAAGGACCAAGGGGGGAGGCAGGCCAACGCGGAAAGCAAAGCAAAGCAGCAGGCAAAGCAAAGACACACGAGGCAACGGCAAGACCGCGAAGCGGACGACAGAGGGACGGGGGGACCGGGGGAGCCAAGAAGGGGAAGGGGGAAGAAAGAGACGCGCGGGGGGGGAGGAGGGGGCCAGGGACACGGGGACCGGGGGCGCAAGAAGAAAAAGGAAGGGGAGCAAGGGCGACCGAAGCGGGGGAAGCAACGACAAAAGGAGAAAGAAGGGCAAAGAGCAAAAAGACGAACGGAGCGCGGAACCGAGGGCGGGAAGGGAGGGAGACAAGCGGGGCAAGGCACAGGGAAGGGCGCAGCAAGGAGCGGCCCCAAGAACACCGCAACAAAACGGGGGGGCCGAAAGAAGAAACCGGACGCGCAAAGAAGCCGCACGAGGGAGGAGGAGGGCGGCCGGGCGCCCGAAACGAGAGGGGCGGAAGCGAGCAACACGGCGGGGACACGCAAAAGCGAAGCAGGAGCCAGAAGCAGGACAAGAAGACGCCAGAGGAGCGAGAGAAAGGGAGAAAACCAAAGAGGGGGAGGGGCAGAGGGGGAGGCAAAGGGGAGGCAGAGGAAGGAGAAAGGGCAGCGAAAAGCGGGGAGGAGCGGGCAGAGGAAGGAAGGGGGCGAGGAGAGGCAGCGACCAGCAAGGGGGCAGAGGGGAAGAAAAGAGCAAGGGGGGGGAAGAAGCCAGACACGGGGAGGGGGAGGAAAAAGCACAGAGCAAAAGGAGGGCGCGGGACGAAGAAAGGGCACAAAAGGGGAACAAGGGGCAGAGGGAGGGGGGAGACGAAGGAGACGGGGGAAGAGGAGGGGGGCAGGGAAGGGAGGAGGGGGAAAGGAAGGCGCGAGAAAAGCCCAGCCCGCAGCCAGAAGAAGGGGGAAAGGCGGGGAAGAAGAAGGGGGGGAGGGGAGCCGCACGGGGAAGGGAGAGGCAGGACAAGGGGGGAGCCAAGGAGGGAGCAAGGGACGGGGGAAGGGGGGGAAGCAAGGGCAAGAAGAAGGAAAGGGAGGAAAGGCGAACCAACGCGGCCAGGACACAACAAAGGGAGCCACCCAGGACCAGGCACCCAGGGGAACCAGAGGGAAGAGGGCGCAAAAAGCACCCGCCAGAAGGAAGGAGGGGGAAGAGGCAGGAAGGCGGGAAAACAAGAGCAGCGACCAGGGAAGCAGGGGGCACGGGGGAGCGAGCGCAGAGGGAACCAAAAGAAGGGACGAAGCGCGCAAGGAGCCGGAGGGAGAAAGGCGAGGCAAGAGGAGCGCGAGCAAGGCAAAAGAAAGGAGGGGGGGAACGGGGGCCAAGACCGGCGAACCACAAGGGGGGAGGAACCAAAGGGGGCGGCCGGAACAAAGCAAACGAAGAAGGCGGGAGGGGAGGAAGAAAGCAAGGCGCGGGGCAAAAGGAGACGCGCAAGAAGAAGGAAGAGAGGGGGAGGAAACGGGGGCACCGGGGGCCCGACGGGAAGCAAGCAGAAGGGGCCGAGCCGACGCCGCACACAAAGAGGGCACCGGGGAGCAAAGGGACGGGAAAAGCGCAGGCGGGAAGGGGCGACGCGAAGAAGAAGGGAGGGCGAACAACCCCCAGGGGGGGAGGGAAAAGGCGAAGGGGAGAAAGGCGACAAACGGAAAAAGGCAGGGGAGGGGGGAAACAAGCACCGAGAGCGGGGGAGGAGACGGGGGCAAGGGGCGGAGAAGCGGGGGAGGCACCAAAGGCCGGGGGGACAAAACGCGAGGGAGAAGGCAAGAGGGGGAGCAGAGGGGAGGAGGGCAAAGAGGGGGAGGAGAGGAGGGGGGGGAAGCACGAACAAGGCGGGGGGGGAGAAAGGGGCGAAGCGGAGGCAGAAGAAAGGCGAAAGGAGCAGGAGGGGGGGAAGGGAAGGACGGCGGGGGCGGACAAGGCAAACAACGGAAAGAAGGAGGAGGCAGCAAGCAAGCAAAGGACACCCGCGACGGGAGAAAGAAGGGGGCCGGGAGGGAAAAGCAGCGAGCAAAAGGCCAAGGAGCACAGCAAGAAGGCGAGACAAAGAGGAAGAGGGAAAGGAGGGCGAGCAAACAAAAGAGAGAGGAAGGAGGGGGCGCGGCGAGAGCGGACGGCAAGCAGGCCGGACAGGGCGGAGGCGGGGGAGGGGGGGCAAGAGGCCAAGCAAAGCCAAAAGAAAGCCACCGCACCGCAACAAAGAAGAGCAGACGAGAGCGGAAAGGCACAAGCAAGGGGGGAGGGGGGAGCCAAAAGGGACAGAGGGGACGCGAACGGGGGGCAGAGGCGGAGGGGGCAGGGGGCAAAAGAGACAGAAAAAGCACGGCCGGGACAGGCCAGGGGGGGGGGAAGGCGGGGGCGGGGGCAGCAAAAAGCAAAAGGCCAGCGCAACGAGGACCGCCGAGGCCGAAGAGAGGGCGGCAGGGGGGGGGCGCAAAGGGGGGGAGGAAGCAACAAGGGAAGGAGGACGGAGGGAAGGGGGAGGACGGGAGGAGGAGGGGGAGAAGACGAGGGCAAGCGCGAGCACGCACAAGCCGGGGCGGCACGCAAGAACCAAACAGAGCGACAGGCGACAGCAGGGGAGAAGGGAGCACGGGGAAAAGAAAAAGCGGAAGAGCGAAGAGAGCCCGACGGAAAACCAAGGGGCGGAGAGGCGCACGAAGCCGGGAGGCGAAACGAGAGGGGCGACCGGAAGGCACGAGGGGGAAGGAGCGAAAGGAGCGAAGGAGCACGGGACGGAAGCGCGCGAGGGAAAGGGAGACGGGGG
>NW_017619419.1:5000-7500 GCF_001879475.1 Ipomoea nil
TCCGCAACCTCGGCACACCCGTACCGCAACTTTCCGCAACCTCGGCATCCAACCCGTACCGCAACTTTCCGCAACCTCGGCACAGTACCCGTCCGCACCTCCGCACTCGCCCGCGTACCGCAACTTTCCGCAACCTCGGCACCCCCGTACGCAACTTAGTCCGCAACCTCGCACCCTCCGTACCGCATAAGTCCGCAACCTCGGCACCCTCGTACCGCATAAGTCCGCAACCTCGGCACCCTCGTACCGCATAAGTCCGCAACCTCGGCACCCTCGTACCGCATAAGTCCGCAACCTCGGCACCCTCGTACCGCATAAGTCCGCAACCTCGGCACCCTCGTTCCGCATAAGTCCGCAACTTGGGCACCCTCGTACCGCAACTTTCCGCAACTTGGGCACCCTCGTACCGCAACTTTCCGCAACTTGGGCACTCTCGTACCGCAACTTTCCGCAACTTGGGCACTCTCGTACCGCAACTTTCCGCAACTTGGGCACCCTCGTACCGCAACTTTCCGCAACTTGGGCACCCTCGTACCGCAACTTTCCGCAACTTGGGCACTCTCGTACCGCAACTTTCCGCAACTTGGGCACCCTCGTACCGCAACTTCCGCAACTTGGGCACCCTCGTACCGCAACTTTCCGCAACTTGGGCACCCTCGTACCGCATAATTCCGCAACCTCGGCACCCTCGTTCCGCATAAGTCCGCAACCTCGGCACCCTCGTACCGCATAATTCCGCAAACTTAGGCACCAACGTTGCGCATGAGTCCGCAACTTAGGCACCAACGTTGCGCATGAGTCCGCAACTTAGGCACCAACGTTGCGCATGAGTCCGCAACTTAGGCACCAACGTTGCGCATGAGTCCGCAACTTAGGCACCCTCGTACCCCACATAAGTCCGCAACTTGGGCACACTCGTTCCGCATGAGCCCGCAACGTAGGCACACTCGTTCCGCACAAGTCCGGCACTTAGGCACACTCGTTCCGCATGAGTCCGCAACTTAGGCACGCTCGTTCCGCATAAGTCCGCAACGTAGGCACACTCGTTCCGCATATGCCCGCAACGTAGGCACACTCGTTCCGCATATGCCCGCAACGTAGGCACACTCGTTCCGCATAAGCCCGCAACCTCGGCACCTCGTACCGCATAAGTCCGCACCTCGCACCTCGTACCGCATAAGTCCGCAACCTCGGCACCCTCGTACCGCATAAGTCCGCAACCTCGGCACCCTCGTACCGCATAATTCCGCAACCTCGGCACCCTCGTACCGCATGAGTCCGCAACTTAGGCACCAACGTTGCGCATAAGCCCGCAACTTAGGCACCCTCGTTCCGCATAAGTCCGCAACTTAGGCACCCTCGTACCCCATAAGTCCGCAACTTGGGCACACTCGTTCCGCATGAGCCCGCAACGTAGGCACACTCGTTCCGCACAAGTCCGGCACTTAGGCACACTCGTTCCGCATGAGTCCGCAACTTAGGCACGCTCGTACCCATAAGTCCGCAACTTGGGCACACTCGTTCCGCATGAGCCCGCAACGTAGGCACACTCGTTCCGCACAAGTCCGGCACTTAGGCACACTCGTTCCGCATGAGTCCGCAACTTAGGCACACTCGTTCCGCATATGCCCGCAACGTAGGCACACTCGTTCCGCATGAGTCCGCAACGTAGGCACGCTACTTCGGCACACTCGTTCCGCACAAGTCCGCAACTTCGGCACACTCGTTCCGCAACTGTCCGCTACTTAGGCACACTCGTTCCGCAACTGTCCGCAACTTAGGCGCACTCGTTCCGCATGAGTCCGCAACTTAGGCACACTCGTTCCGCATATGCCCGCAACGTAGGCACACTCGTTCCGCATATGCCCGCAACGTAGGCACGCTCGTTCCGCACAATGCCGCAACTTAGGCACGCTCGTTCCGCACAAGTCCGCAACTTAGGCACGCTCGTTCCGCACAAGTCCGCAACTTAGGCACGCTCGTTCCGCACAAGTCCGATACTTAGGCACACTCGTTCCGCACAAGTCCGCTACTTAGGCACACTCGTTCCGCATGAGTCCGCAACTTAGGCACACCTCGTTCCGCATGAGTCCGCAACTTAGGCACACTCGTTCCGCATATGCCCGCAACGTAGGCACACTCGTTCCGCACAAGTCCGGCACTTAGGCACGCTCGTTCCGCACAAGTCCGGCACTTAGGCACACTCGTTCCGCATGAGTCCGCAACTTAGGCACGCTCGTTCCGCATATGCCCGCAACGTAGGCACACTCGTTCCGCATAAGTCCGCAACGTAGGCACACTCGTTCCGCACAAAGTCCGCAAAGCCCGCAACGTAGGCACCATCGTTCCGCATGAGTCCGCAACTTAGGCACCATCCGTTCCGCAACAGTCCGCACTTAGGCACCATCGTTCCGCATGAGTCCGCAACTTAGGCACTAACGTTGCGCATAAGTCAGCAACTTAGGCACACTCGTTCCCCATAAGCCCGCAACGTAGGCAC
>NW_017619420.1:10000-12858 GCF_001879475.1 Ipomoea nil
TAGTGAGGCAAACGATATGCCATATATTCCTCTCACATTCCCAACAATCCCAAGTACTTGGCTAAGTCAGACAAGGAACTTTGCGGACAGCTGGGCATAAATTTGGACATCGTCGTTTTCAATGAAATAATCATCCAAACGCTTTGAAATTTACCAAGCATTGTTAAAATGCTCTAAACTAAAGGACCATGCAATAACATTTGAAAAAAAATGCACGGAACCACCCGAAATGACCGTGTGATTTACGGGACAAACCGTGTCTACTGCCTGTCACTGGGGTTTTTTTTTTTTTAACTACTATAGGGGGGTATGGTAGTTGAGGTGCCGGTCGACTTTTTTCGGAACGTGTTGGGACGGGCCCCCCTCGTCCCGTAGGCCTCGTACGAGTGTTCCCGCCGCTCGTACGTATTATTGGGGACCGGCATAGACCCATCGGAGTCGCAAGGCGGGGGCGGCGCACCGGACGGAGACGGACATGCAAAAAAACATCATTGGCACGTGAATTCGGTCAATCGAGCAAACGTGAATCTGCAATATACCGTCAGTAGGTTGTGAGTTGCCGAGGCACGTGTCCAATCGTCTAGTAAGCTGTTCGTTAACGAATTACGGTGCGCCGTAGGGGCGGAGGGCGGGCGTTCGCAATGAACCCGCCCAGCGTAGCGCAGTGCAGCGTACGTGTCGTCGGGCGTGGGGGTTGACCGACCTCGCAAGAGGATAGAAATATTGTATTGCTCGAGGCCTTTCATTCCTCGAGGGCTTCCTCCACAGCACTCGTTCGACGACACGTCCGGATCTGACCGAGACGGACATGCAAAAAAACGGCCGTGGAACAAGTTGGGCAAAAAAACAACCGTGAATCTGCAATATACCGTCAGTAGGCTTGTAAGTTACCGACACCAGTGTCCACCCGTCTAGTAAGCTGTCCGTTAAAGGATGATTGTGCGCTCGCTACGAATCTGCCCAAGCGCAACGGGCGTTGTCTTAGCGTCGGACTTGGGGCTGACCCACCTCGCAAGAGGTATGGTGTTGTATTGATCGAGGACTTTCACTCCTCGAGGTCTTCCTCCACCCGATGGCGCGACGGACTCACAACCAATGCGTACGGCGAGATGGAAATTCGGTAGTTACCTTTCGTAACTATCGACGCGGGGCACTGAGGGAGACGGACATGCAAAAAAACGTCGTTGGCGCGGGGTTGTCGGTCAATCGAGCAACCGTGAATCTGCAACATACCGTAGTAGGTTGTGAGTTACCGAGACCCGTTTCCAACCGTCTAGTAAGCTGTTCGTTAGAGGATGATTGTGCTCCGGACGGACGTGGGGGCTGACCCACCTCGCAAGAGGTATGGTATTGCATTGATCGAGGGATTCCACTCCTCGAGGGCTTCCTCCACCTCACCCGATGGCGAGACGGACTCACAACCAATGTGAGCGGCGAGATGGGAATTCAAGGGTTACCTTTCGTACCTATCGACGCGGGGCGTTCCTGCCGTGACGGCCAGCATCGGTGGGGACTCGTGCACGGATTCGTCCGGGCCGGGTTCCTATCGATCCTCGGCTAAGCGATTGGGGCGTTTTTTTGCGACGCGAGACGGTGTGTGAGTGGTTATCGGCGTGTGCGGTCAGGTTGGATCCCTGCTCGAGCAGCGACGTCCTGCCAAGCACGCCTCTTCATACAAGACGACACAAGGGCGCAAGGCCTTGGTCGCACGACGGTTTCCTGTGTTGCATACCTCGCACGGCACTGACGGCTTAACGTATTTGCATTTCGTTGCGCGCTCGTCTTCGCAACACGCGTGGATTTTGCGCGGGACGAACGGAGAAGGCATCGCCACGTTCCACGGTCGTCGCGAATCGTCGCGGCGGCCTTGGCACGAGGGCGACTGTCCGAGCTCTCGGATTCGGTCCACCTTGAGGGCAAGGGGCGTCGAGCTCCAATCTGCCCGTCCCGACGCGTTTTGTACGACTCAAACTGTCGCCTCGAGCTAGCCAGCGGTCGTTCTCGTCGCCAATCCCTCGTTCCTAGGAGCGAGCGGGAGACGGGGGCGTACCGTCGGTCTCGTGCGGCAGCGACGTCGTCGAGGAATGCTACCTGGTTGATCCTGCCAGTAGTCATATGCTTGTCTCAAGATTAAGCCATGCATGTGTAAGTATGAACTAATTCAGACTGTGAAACTGCGAATGGCTCATTAAATCAGTTATAGTTTGTTTGATGGTACCTACTACTCGGATAACCGTAGTAATTCTAGAGCTAATACGTGCAACAAACCCCGACTTCTGGAAGGGATGCATTTATTAGATAAAAGGTCGACGCGGGCTCTTGCCCGTTGCTGCGATGATTCATGATAACTCGACGGATCGCACGGCCTTAGCGCCGGCGACGCATCATTCAAATTTCTGCCCTATCAACTTTCGATGGTAGGATAGTGGCCTACCATGGTGGTGACGGGTGACGGAGAATTAGGGTTCGATTCCGGAGAGGGAGCCTGAGAACGGCTACCACATCCAAGGAAGGCAGCAGGCGCGCAAATTACCCAATCCTGACACGGGGAGGTAGTGACAATAAATAACAATACCGGGCTCGATCGAGTCTGGTAATTGGAATGAGTACAATCTAAAATCCCTTAACGCAGGATCCATTGGAGGGCAAGTCTGGTGCCAGCCGCGGTAATTCCAGCTCCAATAGCGTATATTTAAGTTGTTGCAGTTAAAAAGCTCGTAGTTGGACTTTGGGATGGGCCGGCCGGTCCGCCCCACGGGTGTGCACCGGTCGTCTCGTCCCTTCTGCCGGCGATGCGCTCCTGGCCTTAATTGGCCGGGTCGTGCCTCCGGCGCTGTTACTTTGAAGAAATTAGAGTG
>NW_017619421.1:0-12571 GCF_001879475.1 Ipomoea nil
CCCAATATATCTTTTCTCCATTTGGAAAATCAACAACAATCAATGAAGCCACCTCCCAACCTAGTGGAATTTATATGTCTTGAATCTTGTCTGCTTACGTGAGTTTGATTTGAATATCAATGCTCTATGGTTTATTCCATTTGTTTTGGTTTTGGCCATTCTAAAACTCTGAACCAAAACATTATTTTCATCCAGTGCATCTTTAATGTCTTTAACAATTTCACGATGGATTGTAATGTTTGACTCATCTTCCCTGTTTGGAATATAAAAACCATACAATTTTTATAATCTATATTGTTACAAAAATGATGTTAATGTATTTAAAATAAATAAAAGTACATAACTTACCAAGTGCAGTTATACGATTTGTGATCTCGTTTTGAGTGTCATAAATATACAATTGAGCAAACTTTGGTCTCTCGCCAGATTGTGGGAGCAAACTACCCATCAAGTGAAAATTTTGACCATGTAACCTAAAAGTCGGTGGTGCACTACCATTGTTGACCGTTCTGTAAATTTTTCCACCCATGGAAGTAAAGCAAAACATATTGTTAAAGCACCGAATGTTCTTTAGGAAATGGTTACTCTTTTGATCTTGGTTAAAGAACAACTGCCTGATTGCCATAGGTGGAATATTAGGATGCGGCAACTTTATCTTTCCATGACCGCAACATAGTGAATATTTCGGATTCCGAACACCGCTAGATTTATTTACTCGCTCCTCTAACCAAAACATAGCTCCACAATGATTGCATGAGTACGTTTGATCACCAATATCACTGTAATAATCTAGAAGAAAACAAATGTTATAACTCTTACCTAAACAAAAATAATAAAGGTTATTACTCGTACCTATACTCACCATTAACATTTGCCGAGTTTGACGGTGTATCATGGACCACACTATCAAAAGCGGACAACAAATTAAATTGCATTGACGCCTTTGGTGTTGAGCTATTGTCATCCACAACGCACGATCTTGTTGTTTGAACTATAAGATGATAAAAAACGTTATTATTTATAAACTAAACACTATACATTCATATTTTTAAAAAGGATTTACTTAATTGCGCAACTTTACCATTTGTTAGATTTGTCAAAGGCCCTTGCCTTTTGTTAGACACCATAGGGGTAGTTTCGAGCATGTTAGATTGCAATGTCATTGATTGAGTAATATTTTGTAAAACTATTTGATAGGAATATTTTTTGTAAGTTTCGATGAAGCCAAATGTACTTTAGATACACTTAGTTTTTAGGTCTTTGAGTACAAGCATCATAAATCAGAATAGCGAATCAAAAGGAATCTACCATAGGAAGAACAAAATTAATTTGAGAAATTAATTTTGGTCCTACGAGTATTCATCCGAGAAAGAAGCATAAAGGAATGGCGTTGCAAAGAATGACCGGATGAGCCTAACGGTGAAATGGTAGAAGTCCTTACTCAAAACGATTACACCTGAGATTGATTCCCCCAAAGACTTATTTTTTACTAGTCAAATTTTCGGACAAGCACAATGTCCAAAAGAGCACGATGTTCACCAAGGAGCACAATGCTATCAAAAGAGCACAATGTATTAAAAAAGCACGATGTGCTAAAGAGCACGATGTGTGCTGACAAGCACAATGTGTGCTACAATGTTCAAAAGAGCACAATGTATCAAAAGGAGCACAATGTATCTAAAGGAGCACAATGTTCTACAGAGCACAATGTGAACAAGCACGATGTGTCCAAAAGAGCACAATGTGACCAAATCAGAAAAGCACAATGTTCAAGTCAAAGGAGCACGATGTTCAAAGTCAAAGGAGCACAATGTGGCAAAGAAGCAAGATGATCAGAAATTGATCAATTCGAAGGAATTTATTCCAAGTCTACCCACATGCCACAAGAATCCAAAATTGCCTGAAAGACATTTGATCAGAACGGAAAAATATTTATGAAGACATGAATATAAAAACTTATCCTAGAAATAAATTCTATCAGATGAATTTATTTCAAAGATACGTTGGATATTCAATATGACAACAAAATAATATTTTGAACAAATCAATTGGAGATAAGATATTATTTTGTCAGGCAAGTTGACAATCAAATCAAAATTGAAGACCTACTATTGTCAACAATATCAGGCTATGAAGATTCAAATTTCAAATATCAAATTATCCCACTCCAACGGATATATTTGATTGCCTATAAAAAGCCATGAAGACTTGAAGACAAAAAGTGTGTGGAGCAGAGGTGAACAAGATAGACACGAGATAGAAGTGCAATACACACGAAAATACAAAAAGTGCAAGTGCTCAAATATTCTTAGAGACTTAGTCTGAATAGTCTCAAATCTAGTTGGAGAGAGATACAATTACCTTTGTATTTGTAATTGTAAAAAGAGTATAGCTGTGTGCAAAATACTCTAGTGAGTGTAGCTGTGTGCAAAACACTCGTAGTTGCTAAGTGTAGCTGTGTGCAAGACACTTAGTTGGCGTTGAGTATAGCTGTGTGCGAGATACTCGGAGTTGAGTGTAGCTGTGTGCGAGACACTCGGAGTTGGGTGTAGCTGTGTGCAAGACATCCGGAAGAAGTGCTTGTGTAGCGCTTATTCACTATTGTAACTGTGTGTGGAAAAATAGTGAATTTCTCCTAGACGCGAAAGGAGAAAAGTGGACTAGGAAGATTACGCCACTTCCGAACCACTATAAATTGCCTCTCTCATTTACATACCGCACTTACATAATTTACTCTATCTATCTATCTTATCCGACTAACCCGTTTACTATTCACAATCAATCTTAATCGTTCGGGTTTAGTGTGTTTCACGTATGCATGTGATTCAAACTTCTCAAGCTTAAATATTGAATTATTCTAAGCAAGTTTGACGTGTTGCATGTAACATTCATACATGGTCGACGTGATACGATATTTATTTACAATCTTGAATATTGTTACTATATATTGAGTGAACCATCTCCTTTATATATTCAAGATCCCTCTGTCACTTTATTCATCTTACATGCGTATTTAATTCATTAATTGAGCATAACTCTTTACATACTACCTTTTCCGCTGTGCAGTTTAAACTTATTCTATTTACTTGCTACTTAGAGTTGAGGTTACCAAAAAGTTATTTAAATTGTGAAAAAGGTTTAGAAAGTCTATTCACCCCCCCCCTCTAGACTTTCTACCACCCTATCGGGACCAACAATTGGTATCAGAGCAGTTGTCTATTTGAGTTAATCTTGACTGCCTAGACAGATCTCGAAAAATCAAGATGATGAAAAGAGATATGGCTCTTGCCCAAAATATATTATTTTCCTTAGAGAAATTTGATGATTGGAAAATTCGCATGCAGGTACATTTATCCGCATTACATGATGAAATGTGGGAAGTGGTTACAAGTGGTCCTATTGAGATTTTGCAAGTCAACACTTATCCGTACAAACAAGTGACACTCCACAATACATTCCAAAACCGAAAGCGGAATGGTCTCGTGAAGATAGAACAAGAAATAACTTGGACAATATTGCCAAGGATATTTTGTTTAAATCTATCGATGACACGATATTTCCAAAAGTTCGAAAGTGTCAATCCGCGAAGGAAGTTTGGGAAACGCTCATTCAAATTGGTGAAGGGACGAGCAAGAAAAAGATAATAAGCTCACTATAGCATTAAAGAAATTCGAGGATTTCAAAATGCTAAACGGCGAGAATATTACCGACATGGAAACAAGATTTGTCCAAAATCTTAGGAGAGATTAATGATCTTGGAAAAGATATTAATCAAAAAGAAATTTCACTCAAAATTCTACGTGGTCTACCATCTACATGGGACATGAAGGTCACGGCCATGAGAGATCATAGGGATCTAAAAACCCTATCGACCGATAAGCTCTTTAGTGATCTAAAAGCTTATGAATTTGAGATGAAATCAAGATTAGAGGAAGATCATGAAGAAAAGAACAATGCACTTATAGCCGAGCAACCATCAACCTCAAGGTCAGTACAAAATGTTGAATTATTGCCTAATGATCAATTTGCTCTCTTTGTCAAGAAATTTAGGAAATTCATGAAGAGAAGCAACTACAAGAAAAATCCACAAGGGAAATCGTGGAATGCAACAAAGAATTCGAAGAAAGAAATTATTGAGGAAGATTCGAATTTATGCTACAATTGTAGAAAGCCTGGACACTTTGCAGCAAGTTGTCCACACCCTAAGGTAAGTAAAAGTCAATATACAAATGTTTCTAACTCTCAACAGGAAGAATTCAAGCCCAAAGATAAAAGGTTCACAAAGGAGAGAAGAAAAGCACTTATTAGTGACCCACTTGAAATAAGTGAGTCAGAAGAATCTTCAAGTGATGAAAGTGACACCTCAAAGGATGACAATGCAATGTTTTGCATGAGCATCTCCAACAACTCACCCTACGAGGACATGTGTCTTATGGCAAATGGAAATGAAGAAAATGAGGTAACATCTCACTCTTATGATTCTGTCAATTCTTCATTTTCTAGAGAGTCCTTCTTTCACTTAATGGAAGAATGTCAAACCGTAATGGACACTCACTCTCAACTCAAAGAGCGCAATTGTCTTTTGATTCTCGAAAAAGATCAAATAAATGAGAAATTGCAAAATGCTCTACTTGAAGTGAAAGACTTGAAAGATAAAATTATTTGTCTTCAAGAAGAGTGTAAATCAAGGGAAGTGAGAGAACACAACCTTAGAGAGGTTATAGCAACATTTACACATTCATCCAAAATAATGGACAAAATGGTAAATATGCAAAAACCCTCAAGTGATAAAACCGGACTCGGTTATGATCCATCGTGTTCTCAAGCCTCCAAGAACTTGGCCAATTCTACTACTACTTTAAGTAATAAAGTCCAAGTAGTAAAATTTGTAAAAGGTCAAGAAAGCACAATGAGACAAGGAATTGGTTACCAAACGAATGTCAAAATTAATACTGTTAGGCCGAAGCCTCAAAGAAATAATATTTCGCCTAAACAGTATATAAAAAGGCAAAAGTTTGTTCCTAAATGGAAATACACCAATGAGTCTAGTGCACAAAGCCCTCATAGGAAAATGGGAAGGAATCCAAGAATTGAGGCAGGGAGATTTTATCCCTCAAAACAAGATTGGGTTGGTTATATTAAACCATGGACTAAGTCCAGATTTAATGCCTATCCTAGGCCCAAACAATCTTCTTCCCACGTGCCAAAAAATCGAGTAAATTTTCAAAAACCGGCACAAAAAATGTTTTCAAAAATTAAATATGATTATAATATGTTTAATGGTTACCAATCACCTAAACTTAGATCAGTGAGTACAAGGTGGATTTGGGTACCAAAAATGACTAACACTCAAGGACCCAAATCAAGTTGGGTACCTAAAAATGTTTAATTTGTTTGCAGGAAGTTTGGTACTTCGATAGTGGATGTTCTAGACACATGACTGGAAATAAATCTAGTCTTGTGAATCTTAAAAATATCGAAGGACCAAAAGTCGTATTCGGTGGAAATGAACGATACGGCATAACAAAAGGAATTGGTACAATTTTTCGAAAATGGTTTGAAAATCGAAGATGTATCCTTTGTTGAAGGTCTAAAATTCAACTTGTTGAGTACAAGTCAATTTTGTGACAAAGGATATCTAGTTGAGTTCTTCAAAGACAAGTGCCAAGTGAAGAATAATTCCTCGGGAGAAGTAGTGCTCGAAGGAATAAGGAAGAAAAATATGTATGTTGTGGATTGGAACACAACAAAAGAATCAGTGTGTCTACTAGCAAACAACTCACACGCAACAAGTTGGGAATGGCACAAGAAGTTGAATCATTTAAACTTCAAGACAATCAACAAGCTAGCAAGAAACAAACTCGTTGAAGGTCTACCGATATTGTCTACAAGAAAGATCAAATATGTGATGCTTGCCAAAGAGGAAAGCAAATCAAGTCATCTTTCAAATCCAAAGTTCAAGAATCTACAACAAGACCGGCTGAGTCTACTACACATGGATCTATTCGGTCAGTAGACCTGCAAGTCTAAGTGGTAAGAAATATACATAGTTGATTGTTGATGATTTTTCCAGGTACACATGGACGAGTATTTCTCAAAAAGAAAAACGAAAGTCGAGCAAAAAGCTGCCAGAACTACTCAAGCTGCTACAAAACGAGAAAGACTTGAAAATTGCAAAAATCCAAACTGATCGAGGAACAGAGTTCGTGAATCAAGTAATTAAAGTCTACTGCAATTCTCAAGGAATTCTACATCAATTATCTGCCGCACGTACACCGCAACAAAATGGTGTAGCCGAAAGAAGAAATAGAACGCTAAAAGAAGCCGCACGGAGTGATGATTACGTCAGTCGAGCTACCTAAAAGATATTGGGCTGAAGCAATCAACACCGCTTGCTATACGCAAAATCGAAGCTGATACACCAAGTCTTACAATAAGACTCCGTACGAATTATGGAAAGGGAGAAAACCTAAACTTAATTATTTTCATACTTTTGGCATCAAATGTTTTATTCTTAATAATGGTAAAACATATCTAAAGACTTTTGATGAGCGTGTAGATGAAGGAATATTTTTAGGATATTCATATACCAGCAAAGCATTCAGAGTATTGAACAAGAAATCAATGGTGGTAGAAGAATCAATTCATGTTACATTTGATGAAGCTCATAAGAAGAAAACCAGAGCAACAAAAAATGATCATGGAAAGTTGTCAAGTTGAAAAATCATTTAATGATACTGACATATCTTTCAAAGATCAAATTATACAGGGTATGGAGCAATTGGACATTGATTGTGAAGGACACGTGGAATCAATGAAGATCCCCATGTGGAAAGTCAAAATTCTCAAGTTGAAAACACAAGTTGGAGAACAATCTGATGAGCAAAATGTGTTACCTCCAACTTATCCTACTGAGCAAGGAAACGTGGAAAGCCCATGCAATCTACAACCTGACTTGAGATGGCTCAAAAATCACCCTCCAGACTAGTGATTGGAGATCCACGAGAAGGGAGTAAAAACAAGGTCCTCAAATAATACATACTTTATTTTCTTGTTTTCTTTCTCAGGTGGAGCCCACAAGCATTAAAGAAGCTCTAAGTGATCCAGATTGGATTAATGCAATGCAAGAAGAGCTTGATCAATTTAAAAGAAGTGACGTATGGGAATTAGTTCCAAGACCTGAAAATTACAATGTAATTGGAACAAAATGGGTCTTTCGGAATAAAGCAAATGAGGATGGAATTGTCATACGAAATAAAGCGCGTTTAGTGGCAAAAGGATATTCACAAGAAGAAGGCATAGATTTCGATGAAACGTTTGCACCCGTTGCAAGACTGGAAGCCATCAGAATATTTCTAGCATATGCCGCGTACAAGAATTTCACTGTCTATCAAATGGACGTGAAAAGTGCATTTTTGAACGGCTTACTTGAAGAGGAAGTCTACGTTGAACAACCTCCTGGTTTCGAGGTAAAAGGTGATATTAATAAGGTCTACAGATTAAAGAAGGCGTTATATGGGTTAAAACAAGCACCAAGAGCTTGGTACGACACTCTATCAACGTTCCTAATTAACTGTGGTTTTACAAAAGGCCTTGTTGATAAAACCTTGTTTAGAATTCAAGAAAATGATCACATTTTATTGGTACAAATTTATGTTGATGATATTATATTTGGTAGTACTAATAAAACTTTATGTGAGAAATTTTCCAAGCTAATGCAGAATAAGTTCGAGATGAGCATGATGGGAGAGTTAAACTACTTTCTTGGTTTACAAGTAAAGCAACTCAATGAAGGAATATTCATCAATCAGGCCAAATACACGAAAGATCTATAAAGAAATTCGGTCAAGATGGAAAATCCTCAATCAAGATCCCGATGAGCACATCTTTAAGATTGGATAAAGATGATGAAGGCAAGGACGTTGACGAAACAAAATATCGAGGAATGATTGGATCATTACTATACCTCACTGCAAGCCGACCAGATATATCTTATTCAGTGGGAGTATGTGCCAGGTTCCAGTCAAAGCCAAAAGAAAGTCATTTTCTTGCTACCAAGAAAATCATCCGATACCTAAAAGGAACAGTCAATGTGGGATTATGGTATCCCAAAGAAGGTAATTTTACACTAACTGGTTTCTCAGATGCAGATTTTGCAGGATGTAAAATCGATCGAAAAAGTACCTCAGGGACATGCCAGTTCTTAGGGGGAAGATTGGTATCATGGTTTAGCAAAAAGCAAAACTCCATAGCCACGAGTACAGCCGAAGCTGAATATATAGCTGCTGGGAGTTGTTGCGCGCAAATTCTTTGGATGAAACAACAGCTGAAAGATTATGGCGTGAATTGTGAAAATGTCAACATACTGTGTGACAATACAAGTGCCATAGCTATAACACACAATCCGTGTTACATTCAAGAACAAAACACATTGACGTGAGACATCATTTTATCCGGGATCATGTTGAAAGAAGGAATTATCAATCGAATACATCCTGACTGAGAATCAATTAGCTGATTCTCACAAAAGCCTCTGTGTGAATCAAGATTTTCGAAATTAAGACACGAGATGGGCATGATTGAATTGAGCTAAGTTTCTAAACTCTATTTAAACTAAAAGCTCAAAAAAAAAATTTATCTGAAAAATTCGTTACTATCTGATTTATTAAATCTCTTTCATGCCTATGTGTCTCACATGCAAATTTCACATCCTATATATTTAAGTCTACATTAAATGTTGAAAAAGCATATATTGCATGCATGTCTACCGTGTATCTATCTATTTACTTCTTGCACAAATAAAATATATTAAGATTTACACAATCTTACCATTTAAGAGTGACAAGATAGTATGATGATGGTTTTTATCTTAAATGAGAACACCTTTTTATGGTAGTTGTATATAATAAATTGTCTAAAAAGAATCAATTCTTTTTCTTTTCTTCCAACTACATAAAAACGTGTATATATATTGCACATATTATTTTCGGAACAGATTTAGTGCTCTATGAATTTATTTCAGGTAAATCAGTCCGAGTATCTAAATTTTGGCGCCACATCAGCAGACAAATTGGATTGAGAATATATAACCTAAACTAACTATCAGTTAGGTCAAAGGTTGGAAGCTATTGGAATATCAAAAATACCCTCACTTATTAAAAGTCAACATTTAAGTTGTGAGGATATTTGTGTAAGACACCTCCCTTCCACCCAACCGGTTGGAAGAGCCACCATTACACTCAAAACTCTCAAATCTTTCACCTTCCATAGCCGAAACACTCAATCTTCATCTCTTTCAAAATCTTCAATCCCCCAATCTCTAAAAATACCAAGCACATTATGGCTACCATTTGGAGATTCAAGCTCTCAACCAAATGAAAACACCTCTAACAACTCAATCTCTCGAAGCTAGTAGTTGGAATCAAAGGGAGGAAGTTTTGACCCTCAAGGATTTCTAAAAGAAGCCGAGAACTCTCATCTTGCACAAAGAATCATCCATGCACTTCAACAAAGTAATCTCATGAGGTTATGTTCTTATCCATACTCAGGATTTTATGATGAAGATGTAGCAGATTTTTATATGAATGCCAAGGTTGTTGGATGGACCATTGAGTCCACCGTGAATGGAACTCTCATCACCATTGATGAACAAGAGTTGCACACAACCTTTGGATTGCCTATATCTAGTCCAGAACAACCACTGTTGGACTTAGATGTTCACACATATGATCACACGGAAATTTGGACAGAAATTCGGAATGAGAATGCTTCTCTCGAACCAAATCTTTCCGGTCAAAAATCTGATTTGAAGCATGAGTATGAGATGCTAGTTAGAATTCTCTATAAATGTGTATTGTGCAAATTGAATAGTATGGAGGATATATCACCCGTGAGAATTGGATATTTGCATGCTGTGATGAATGGAGTTAGGGGTGACTGGAGTAAACTCATTTTAAGCCGGATTGCACATTTTGTGAAAGGTGCGAAAATTAGGAATGGGAAGTTCAACCGCATCCTAGGGTTCGGTTTGCTTATTGGTGAAATTATAAAAATGAAAGGGTTACCAATGAGATCAAGAAAGCCTTTTGGAAGTAACCGGATACTGTTTAAGGATCATGAGGAATCAACTGATTTGAGCTCCAAGAGAAAAAGGAAACGAGAGGCATTCCTGCTAGGAAAAGGCCAGTTGTAGAAATTCTTGGTTTATCCTCTCAACCCTCAACTCAATCCATGAAAACCTACCTCAAGCCAAAATCCAAAACAAGCCAAAATCCAAACTCAAGCCAAAATCCTACACAAGCCAAAATCCAACCATAAGTCACAATCCCAATACAAGCCAAAGTTTCATAAATCCTTTTTCCCAAATTGCCGAATTGGAAACAATGTTGAATGAGGAGATTCATCAAGTTGATGGACTTGATTTGGTGTTGGTGAGTGAATACCGAAGAGTCCTAAATTGGAGAAAATGGAGACTTGGTTCCTATCAAGATTTGATGACAAAAGGACCGAGTATGCAAGAAGAAGAATTATTTTCCTTGAATTGGATTGGTAATTTTGATGTTGGCCATGCAACTTTGATGTCTACGGTGAATGGAATATTTGTGAATAAATTGAAAGCTAAGTTGGCCGAAGCTACTGTTGATGTCACAGTCCAAGAGATATGCCTACGAAGATGATTTCCTAGTTGATATTGATGAATTTGTCACAAGGAATGTAGAAGAAGAAAATGTCACATGTGGTGCACATTTAATGGACAGTGGTTTATATGATGTGAGTGTTTTGAATTTCACTGAAATAAGTCAAGATCAAAATGCCATGCAAGCTAGCCAACACACGGAGGAAATTCAATCCATTCATGCAGAAAGTGGACAAGGTAACACGCACGTGTTACACACACCGGAAAGAGAAGGATATCAAGTGGAAAATCAAGCACAATCTCACATGCTTGAAGTCAATTCTGCTCAAGAAGGAGCAAGGTGTGTTCCCACAACCGAGAAGAGCAAGACATTGATGGCACAACCTCAAAAGAAAAATTGGAAAATCTGGAGAAAGTTGTACTAAACCTTGTTGACCGAATGGAAAGCATGTTTCAAGGCATCTACACTCATGTGGATCATGTTGTCAATACTCAAGGTGGAAAATTTGAAACATCTTTTGATGAAAATCGGAGGAGTCAACAACATTTGATCGACACCCACCAAGCACTTGAGAGACAAGTTGGAGGATTGAATGCAAATGTCAAGGGGCAACTCAATGAGTTCTACATCCAACTCTCTCAAATCCTCAAGAATTCTGGAAAGGCAAATGAAGCAATTGCCGTGAGTCAAAAGCCAAGGAATTCTCAATGTTGTTCATCAACATGAGAAGCAGATTAGTGATGTCCACACGGATCTCATCTCCGTCAACACCAAAGTGGGCTGCCTTCGGGGATCATATGAAAATATTTCCGAATCTATTTCATCTCTTCGTGAATCGGTTCATACACTCCTTGATTACGCCAAAAAGGGGGAAGAGAGATTCAGTCATTTGGAAGGCATGCTTGAGATGATGATGACTGCCATGGCCACCCGAAATGTTGGCACAAGCAGTAGTAGAGGTGGAGGAGGCAGATCTGCTGGCAGAAAATGTTGCTAGAAGAGGAGGATTAGAATATTGGTTCGGTGGTGGTGAAGCTGGCAGTCCAGGAGGATCAAGCAGCGCAAATACCACTAACCGTTCTTTTCGTGACATTGTTTGTGCAGGAGGAAATATTGACAAATTAATTGGTATAACCGTGCAGCTCTCTATTTGGAATCCACACCAAGAGATGGTAGAGTTGAAATGCCAAAGTTGGTGACTTTGAATGATCTACCAAAGGGTATGAAGAAGAGTGGTCCAAGTGATCAAAATTTGTGGGTTTCAAACGAGAATTTCAGAAGAATCCAAAGCTATGCTAGAGCTTTGATGATCATGGTTCTAAAGGACTATATCAAGGTCAATGATGCCGAGCTACAAAATGGAAGAAGCCTAGAAGAATGCATCATATGGTATGAAGAAGGTATACTGCCCGGGAACAACATCATTGAAGCATTCAACTATTATTCAGTTGGGCAGGTATGCAACAATTATGCCATTAGTGACAATTTCATTGATGTTCAAAATCATATAAATCATGTGCTTAAAGAGAGGAGAGAAACAAAGTCATTAGATGATTTGTATGATTGTCACACTTGTTTTTGTATGGTCCACGGGAACATGAACCCATGAACAATTTGGAACAAGTTGGAATGATTCGAATTTCTGTTTATGATGCTATTAAGTTTTCCTTGTTATTTATTGTTATTTTATTTGTCTTGAAAGGTAACATTTTTAGCTTAGTTGTATCAAATCGCATAAATTGGAAAAATGCAAAAATTCATTATTATTAAAATCCAAAAATGCGAATAGGAATTTTAGTTGCTAAAAATACCTTTCTTAGAGTCAAAATCAAATGTTAAACTCGTCTTGGCTATGTCTAAGTTAATAAAATCTTTTGAAAAATAATTGTTTTTAAAAGACAAGCCAAATGACTGAGTATAGGTTTTGGCGTCAT
>NW_017619422.1:7500-10000 GCF_001879475.1 Ipomoea nil
ACGTTTTTTTGCATGTCCGTCTCCCTCAGTGCCCCGCGTCGATAGTTACGAAAGGTAACTACCGAATTTCCATCTCGCCGTACGCATTGGTTGTGAGTCCGTCGCGCCATCGGGTGGAGGAAGACCTCGAGGAGTGAAAGTCCTCGATCAATACAACACCATACCTCTTGCGAGGTGGGTCAGCCCCCAAGTCCGACGCTAAGACAACGCCCGTTGCGCTTGGGCAGATTCGTAGCGAGCGCACAATCATCCTTTAACGGACAGCTTACTAGACGGGTGGACACTGGTGTCGGTAACTTACAAGCCTACTGACGGTATATTGCAGATTCACGGTTGTTTTTTTGCCCAACTTGTTCCACGGCCGTTTTTTTGCATGTCCGTCTCGGTCAGATCCGGACGTGTCGTCGAACGAGTGCTGTGGAGGAAGCCCTCGAGGAATGAAAGGCCTCGAGCAATACAATATTTCTATCCTCTTGCGAGGTCGGTCAACCCCCACGCCCGACGACACGTACGCTGCACTGCGCTACGCTGGGCGGGTTCATTGCGAACGCCCGCCCTCCGCCCCTACGGCGCACCGTAATTCGTTAACGAACAGCTTACTAGACGATTGGACACGTGCCTCGGCAACTCACAACCTACTGACGGTATATTGCAGATTCACGTTTGCTCGATTGACCGAATTCACGTGCCAATGATGTTTTTTTGCATGTCCGTCTCCGTCCGGTGCGCCGCCCCGCCTTGCGACTCCGATGGGTCTATGCCGGTCCCCAATAATACGTACGAGCGGCGGGAACACTCGTACGAGGCCTACGGGACGAGGGGGGCCCGTCCCAACACGTTCCGAAAAAAGTCGACCGGCACCTCAACTACCATACCCCCCCTATAGTAGTTAAAAAAAAAAAAACCCCAGTGACAGCAGTAGACACGGTTTGTCCCGTAAATCACACGGTCATTTCGGGTGGTTCCGTGCATTTTTTTTCAAATGTTATTGCATGGTCCTTTAGTTTAGAGCATTTTAACAATGCTTGGTAAATTTCAAAGCGTTTGGATGATTATTTCATTGAAAACGACGATGTCCAAATTTATGCCCAGCTGTCCGCAAAGTTCCTTGTCTGACTTAGCCAAGTACTTGGGATTGTTGGGAATGTGAGAGGAATATATGGCATATCGTTTGCCTCACTAATTAAATAGTACAATAAGCTCTAAAACAAATGTATATGCCATTTTGGCACGAGAACGACGTAAAACGACATAGGCCAAGGCATAACACAGAACCGTCGTAAAAGTACTGGGGTGGCAGGCGGGTAAACCTCTGTTGCGTGATATTTTCCGCATCCGTCCGCAACTGTGCGCAATTTGGGCGCCCTCGTTCCGCATAAGTCCGCAACCTCGGCACCCTCGTTCCGCATAAGTCCGCAACCTCGGCACCCCCGTTCCGCATAAGTCCGCAACTTGGGCACCCTCGTACCGCAACTTTCCGCAACCTCGGCACCCTCGTACCGCAACTTTCCGCAACCTCGGCACCCTCGTACCGCAACTTTCCGCAACCTCAGCACACCCGTACCGCAACTTTCCGCAACCTCGGCACACCCGTTCCGCATAAGTCCGCAACCTCGGCACCCCCGTACCGCAATTTTCCGCAACTTGGGCACTCTCGTACCGCATAAGTCCGCAACTTGGGCACCCTCGTACCGCAACTTTCCGCAACCTCGGCACCCCCGTACCGCAATTTTCCGCAACCTCGGCCCACCCGTACCGCAACTTTCCGCAACCTCGGCCCACCCGTACCGCAACTTTCCGCAACCTCGGCACCCCCGTACCGCAATTTTCCGCAACGTCGGCCCACCCGTACCGCAATTTTCCGCAACGTCGGCCCACCCGTACCGCAACTTTCCGCAACCTCGGCACCCCCGTACCGCAACTTTCCGCAACCTCGGCACCCCCGTACCGCAACTTTCCGCAACCTCGGCCCACCCGTACCGCAACTTTCCGCAACCTCGGCACACCCGTACCGCAACTTTCCGCAACCTCGGCACACCCGTACCGCAACTTTCCGCAACCTCGGCACACCCGTACCGCAACTTTCCGCAACCTCGGCACCCTCGTACCGCATAAGTCCGCAACCTCGGCACCCTCGTACCGCATAAGTCCGCAACCTCGGCACCCTCGTACCGCATAAGTCCGCAACCTCGGCACCCTCGTACCGCATAAGTCCGCAACCTCGGCACCCTCGTACCGCATAAGTCCGCAACCTCGGCACCCTCGTTCCGCATAAGTCCGCAACTTGGGCACCCTCGTACCGCAACTTTCCGCAACTTGGGCACTCTCGTACCGCAACTTTCCGCAACTTGGGCACTCTCGTACCGCAACTTTCCGCAACTTGGGCACCCTCGTACCGCAACTTTCCGCAACTTGGGCACCCTCGTACCGCAACTTTCCGCAACTTGGGCACTCTCGTACCGCAACTTTCCGCAACTTGGGCACCCTCGTACCGCAACTT
>NW_017619423.1:5000-7500 GCF_001879475.1 Ipomoea nil
CGTTGCGGGCTTATGGGGAACGAGTGTGCCTAAGTTGCTGACTTATGCGCAACGTTAGTGCCTAAGTTGCGGACTCATGCGGAACGATGGTGCCTAAGTGCGGACTGTTGCGGAACGGATGGTGCCTAAGTTGCGGACTCATGCGGAACGATGGTGCCTACGTTGCGGGCTTTGCGGACTTTGTGCGGAACGAGTGTGCCTACGTTGCGGGCATATGCGGAACGAGCGTGCCTAAGTTGCGGACTCATGCGGAACGAGTGTGCCTAAGTGCCGGACTTGTGCGGAACGAGCGTGCCTAAGTGCCGGACTTGTGCGGAACGAGTGTGCCTACGTTGCGGGCATATGCGGAACGAGTGTGCCTAAGTTGCGGACTCATGCGGAACGAGTGTGCCTAAGTTGCGGACTCATGCGGAACGAGTGTGCCTAAGTAGCGGACTTGTGCGGAACGAGTGTGCCTAAGTATCGGACTTGTGCGGAACGAGCGTGCCTAAGTTGCGGACTTGTGCGGAACGAGCGTGCCTAAGTTGCGGACTTGTGCGGAACGAGCGTGCCTACGTTGCGGGCATATGCGGAACGAGTGTGCCTACGTTGCGGGCATATGCGGAACGAGTGTGCCTAAGTTGCGGACTCATGCGGAACGAGTGCGCCTAAGTTGCGGACAGTTGCGGAACGAGTGTGCCTAAGTAGCGGACAGTTGCGGAACGAGTGTGCCGAAGTTGCGGACTTGTGCGGAACGAGTGTGCCGAAGTAGCGTGCCTACGTTGCGGACTCATGCGGAACGAGTGTGCCTACGTTGCGGGCATATGCGGAACGAGTGTGCCTAAGTTGCGGACTCATGCGGAACGAGTGTGCCTAAGTGCCGGACTTGTGCGGAACGAGTGTGCCTACGTTGCGGGCTCATGCGGAACGAGTGTGCCCAAGTTGCGGACTTATGGGGTACGAGCGTGCCTAAGTTGCGGACTCATGCGGAACGAGTGTGCCTAAGTGCCGGACTTGTGCGGAACGAGTGTGCCTACGTTGCGGGCTCATGCGGAACGAGTGTGCCCAAGTTGCGGACTTATGGGGTACGAGGGTGCCTAAGTTGCGGACTTATGCGGAACGAGGGTGCCTAAGTTGCGGGCTTATGCGCAACGTTGGTGCCTAAGTTGCGGACTCATGCGGTACGAGGGTGCCGAGGTTGCGGAATTATGCGGTACGAGGGTGCCGAGGTTGCGGACTTATGCGGAACGAGGGTGCCGAGGTTGCGGAATTATGCGGTACGAGGGTGCCCAAGTTGCGGAAAGTTGCGGTACGAGGGTGCCCAAGTTGCGGAAAGTTGCGGTACGAGAGTGCCCAAGTTGCGGAAAGTTGCGGTACGAGAGTGCCCAAGTTGCGGAAAGTTGCGGTACGAGGGTGCCCAAGTTGCGGACTTATGCGGAACGAGGGTGCCGAGGTTGCGGACTTATGCGGTACAAGGGTGCCGAGGTTGCGGACTTATGCGGTACGAGGGTGCCGAGGTTGCGGACTTATGCGGTACGAGGGTGCCGAGGTTGCGGACTTATGCGGTACGAGGGTGCCGAGGTTGCGGACTTATGCGGTACGAGGGTGCCGAGGTTGCGGAAAGTTGCGGTACGGGTGTGCCGAGGTTGCGGAAAGTTGCGGTACGGGTGTGCCGAGGTTGCGGAAAGTTGCGGTACGGGTGGGCCGAGGTTGCGGAAAGTTGCGGTACGGGGGTGCCGAGGTTGCGGAAAGTTGCGGTACGGGGGTGCCGAGGTTGCGGAAAGTTGCGGTACGGGTGGGCCGACGTTGCGGAAAATTGCGGTACGGGTGGGCCGACGTTGCGGAAAATTGCGGTACGGGGGTGCCGAGGTTGCGGAAAGTTGCGGTACGGGTGGGCCGAGGTTGCGGAAAGTTGCGGTACGGGTGGGCCGAGGTTGCGGAAAATTGCGGTACGGGGGTGCCGAGGTTGCGGAAAGTTGCGGTACGAGGGTGCCCAAGTTGCGGACTTATGCGGTACGAGAGTGCCCAAGTTGCGGAAAATTGCGGTACGGGGGTGCCGAGGTTGCGGACTTATGCGGAACGGGTGTGCCGAGGTTGCGGAAAGTTGCGGTACGGGTGTGCTGAGGTTGCGGAAAGTTGCGGTACGAGGGTGCCGAGGTTGCGGAAAGTTGCGGTACGAGGGTGCCGAGGTTGCGGAAAGTTGCGGTACGAGGGTGCCCAAGTTGCGGACTTATGCGGAACGGGGGTGCCGAGGTTGCGGACTTATGCGGAACGAGGGTGCCGAGGTTGCGGACTTATGCGGAACGAGGGCGCCCAAATTGCGCACAGTTGCGGACGGATGCGGAAAATATCACGCAACAGAGGTTTACCCGCCTGCCACCCCAGTACTTTTACGACGGTTCTGTGTTATGCCTTGGCCTATGTCGTTTTACGTCGTTCTCGTGCCAAAATGGCATATACATTTGTTTTAGAGCTTATTGTACTATTTAATTAGTGAGGCAAACGATATGCCATATATTCC